>NC_090655.1:217383224-217522738 GCF_040937935.1 Hyperolius riggenbachi
ACAGCTGTTTGCTGTGCGTTACACAGTGAGTTTGGTGTGTCAGTGTGAAGCAGAACTCTAATTACACTCCCTGATTGATGTATACACATGCAAGATGTTTTAAAGCACTTTAGGCCTGCAATTTAGCATTCAATGTGATTTCTGCCCTTAAAACGCTGCTTTGCGTCAAATCCAGATTTTTCCCCAGGACTTTGGCCATGTATCCCACTCCGCCATGCCCCCCTCCAGGTGTTAGACCCCTTGAAACATGTTTTCCATCACTTTTGTGGCCAGCATAATTTGTTCTATTTTTCAAAGTTTGCCTCCCCATTGAAGTCTATTGCGGTTTGCAAACTGAACCTTCCGCGAAGGTTCGCGAACCGAAAATCGGAGGTTCGCCACATCACTAGTCCTAAAGCATCCTACTTTAGGACCCGATTGAGCGCGCCCAGACTGGTGCTGCTGCTCTCTAAGGCTGCTCCAGACATTACATCTCATTTCTGCTACTTTAAACCTCTTGATTGAAAGACTGGACCGAAATTTCAGTGGATTCTAATGTATCACTTCTCCAGCAACACCTATAACCTTTCAGAACACCTGGATTACTTGGGATGGCAAGGATTTAAGCTGGATTGGATCTTCCTTGGTATCAAACACGGCTGAACACTGCACACCTTCCTTGGAATTGACCTGAGACCTTAAAGACTTTCTGCCTCTTTGTGCCCGCCCTCTCCCATCCCGTGAGAAACTTTAATCGATTATCTACATCATCTATGCTCAATAGACTAAATTTTTCTACATACATTATATAATATATCTTCAAACTTATAAACAAAGGACTGTGTTTTCAAATCCATGCTGTCCATCCAAACATCTCTGTGTAAGGACAATTCATTCTATACAGGCCCTTGGATCTCTGCAGGATACCAGCCGCAGCTGAGAAAGTTCACACCTTGACTCTAAATAGGGCCTTTCTCAGCAGGAGCCCTGCGCTGTCTCTTTTGTCCATTCTAATGTGTAAACATCAATATTCAGCAAAGACACTTCTCGCTGTATACCAACCAAGAATTATCTATCCAATTGACAAATCAACAGAAATTCTACTTAAAGGGAACCAGAGATGAAGCACCCTTGTGTATTTTACCATATATCAGTAAGAACATTAGAGAAAACACTTACCATGCTCTCTGTTTCATCCTCAGTCCTCACTGCTAAAAGTGTCTGTTATCATCTGTAATAAGAATCCCGGACTGAGCATTCAGTCTGGCTTTGCAGGGAATAATTATAGCTGAGTCATTATAGCAGAGCCACAAGGGGGCAGGCTTGGGCTTGAAAAGACACCAGAAAACACAGACTCAGCTATAATCTTTCCGTAGCAAAGTCAGACTGAGCTCAGTCGGGGATTCTTATCAGAGGTGATAATAGTCAGATTAAACAGAGAACAATGAAACAAAGAGCAAATTAGGTGTTTACTGACATGTTCCCACTGATTTATAAGGTAAAATACAAGAGGGTGCTTCAGCTCTGGTTCTCTTTAAGTCTGTTGGAATCTTCAGAAAGACAAAAAGAGGATCCAGAGGACGTGGGAAAAGACGTTCTTCACTGCAGAACCAAAATAACTCTGTGACAAAATCTACAGAGTACACCCAGGCAACAACCCTAATAGCTCCAGCACAATCCAGCAGAGATGACAGCCACACATCGGGAGACTGTTCTGTATACCACTGCTATGCAGACGACACCCAACTATATCTTTCCTTCAAGCCTGGTGTGACAGACCCAACTCTAACTATAAACGCCTGCTTACGTGAACTACAGCAATGGATGAATGACAACTGGCTGAAACTAAATGCAGACAAAATAGAAGTCCTTCTGATTGGAGGGCAGAGCATGATAACAAAACAACTTAACTTGCAGTGTTCACTACTGGGAATAGGAGGCACGGATCTATGCAGCTCTGATCATGAGCCTGGGAGTTCTAATTGATGGGGATTTAAACTTCAGAAATCAAATCTCTGCTGTGGTGAAATCATCCTATTTTCACCTGAAGAACATTGCAAAAAACAAGCACCTCATCCCCCAAGAAGATCTGCCAACCTTAGTCCATGCCTTCATCACATCCCGACTGGACTACTGTAATGCTCTCTACACTGGCCTTCCAAAAAAGGTCTTGTACCACCTACAGCTGATACAGAATACTGCTGCCAGACTGCTAACCAACCAACCCCGTCACTGCCACATAACGCCAGTCCTGCACTCCCTTCACTGGCTACCTATAGAATGGAGGGTCCTATTCAAGATCGGCCTACTGACATTTAAATCACTGAATAATCTAGGCCCTGGATACATGAAAGATATGTTGCAGCTACGTACCAATCCCCGCATTCTCAGATCCACAGGTTCTAATAATCTAGTCATACCCAGAGTCCACTTGGAAACTTTTGGTCCCAAAGCCTTCTGTCATGCTGCCCCTACGTTTTGGAACTCCTTACCTCAACGGATCAGGACAGCTCCAACTCTGGATGTGTTTAAATCCAGACTGAAAACCCACCTGTTCAGTTTGGCATTTGCAGAAATATAACTTTTGTTGTGCGAATACTTCATCCTACTACCAATTACTGAATCTGAGAGAGCCTAAGCGCTTTGAGTCCTATGGGAGAAAAGCGCTATAGAAATGCTATTGTATTGTATTGTATTGTACTTTCTTATCTCAAAATGTTAAGAGGCATGCATGGCCTCAATTCACTAAGCAGTTTAGACTAGTCTACAGATGGTTTTTAGTCTACTGATGGTTTGGTGTAATGTTTTAGACCTGTTTCTAGACCTGGTCTAACATTCAGTAATTACACAATTCACAAAGGCAAACAAGGAGTAACCACGCCCACTTTTTCTGACAGATTAGACCAGCTGATTTCTGTCGGTAAAGTAATTCAGTGAGATATTTTAGATGGAAAGGATGGAACCTTTTGAATGAATTATGCAGGAGTTTAATTGTATGCAGAGGAGAGCTCATCAAAGGAGAAGGATGTGAGTCATAGCTACTTGTTTGTGAATTGCATCTTTTGATCATTTCCCCTGCTTTACCGACCTAATTACCAAATAGTTTAAAACAGGTCTAAAATATTTAGTAATAGTGAATTCCCTTTTGATGCAACTGACCAAACCATCAGTAGACTAAAAACCATCAGTAGACTAGTCGAAACTGCTTAGTGTAGAGTGACCATATTTTGATTTCCAAAAAAGAGGACAATCACAACAGCATGTGGGCGTGGTCATGGGTGGGGCCAAATATACAAGACCTTAGCAGTGTGCTTGGAGGTCGCAGGTTCACAGGAGTGTGGGAGTGCTGGCGTGTGCGTGAGCCGTACCTGTGAGACGTTTCGGAAGAGCGCCCCGGCTGCCACTTGCCACCCGCTTGGTGCTCTGCCTTGGTGTTCCGCTCTGCTTGCCGCCCGCTTGTTGCTTGCTCGGTGCTCTGCCTTGTCCTGTCTACCTGTCGTTCTCTTGCCGCTTGCTGTTACTTGTTGCCCTGCATTACTTTACTCCTGCCTGTGTGTGCCATCTGTGTCACGTCTGATGCGTGATCTGCATGCCGGGGATGCTGTGGGCCCTCGGTTCTGAGTCATGAGCTACTGATCATGAGCTGGATTGCGAGCCGTTCAATGAATCAGCCGTCCTGAGCCATCCTCAGGGCCGGGTTTACAGCTCAGGAGCCTATAGGCACATAAGCTCTGGCGCCCTAAACTCTGGCCATTAACACAGACCACACCCCCTTTTTCTACATGGTGGTGTAGTGGATAGCACTCTCGCCTTCCAGTGCTGGGTCCCTGGTTCCAATCACAGCCAGGGCACTATTTGCATGTAGGTTGTATGTTCTCCCCATGTCTGTGTGGGTTTCCTCCACATCCCAAAAACATACAGATAAGTTAATTGGCTTCCCCCAAAATGGCCCTAGACTATGATATATACATTACACGAGACATATGCCTATGGTGGGGATTAGATTGTGAGCTCCACCGAGGGACAGCTAAATGACAAGACAATATACTGTGTACAGCGCTGTGGTTGGAAGATGTTGGTGCTTTATAAATACTAAATATTAATATGCCAAATAAACTGCAGGAGATAGTAAGGAAAGTGTAAACCTAAGTGAGTGACCACCTTTTAAAAACACAAGAGAAAAACCCTGATGTTGCAAATTAAGTGTAGCATGGTAAGAAAACAGAGCTCCAAGGGTTAAGGCAGCAGCATGAAAGGAGGGAGGGGGGTAGGGGGACTGCTGGGGGAGAGGTGATGTCCGATGAGCAGTGTGCGAGTGTCTGTGCAGAGAAAGGAGTAAAGGCAGAGCGCAATGAGAGACAGCTCACCAGGGACCAATTGGCTGGATGTCACACCACGCTGTGCTAAGCAGCTTTGGGGAGGGTGAAGTGTCCCTGCACGCTGGAGCAGACTGGCTGGCTGGAGGGGAGAAGGAAAGGGACAGAGCATGTTTCACAGCGTGGCCACAGGAAACAGGAAGAGAGCCTTGTTTCTAAGGCAACACAGACGCTCCTGCCTCCTGCTATGCCAATAAACAAGAGTAGGAGGGGGCGCATGGAGTACTCATAGAGCAGCTGGTGGAGCGACTCACTCCAAAGAGCCGGCTCCTGTTCAGCTCCTAAACGGCTCTCTTCACTACCTACCCGGACATTTCAAAACCCCGCCCTGACGGCCCGGACAGGTCAGAAAAAGTGGACCTGTCCGGGCAAAAGAGGACGCCTGGTCGGCCTAGCTTAGTGAATTGAGGCCATAGTGTGTTGTTTATTACCAATATAGCACCAATGAAAAGCTACTAAGATGGTGGATGAAGGATGTTCCCTAATTGGCGTCTCTGGTCCAGGGGGCTTGGTGTGGTCACAACCTTTGCATTCCCTATTGCTACACCACTGTCATTGACTAATACATCGATTATGAATAAGCCAGATTGATTTGAATTATGCATTAATTCCTTTACATGAATTGTCAGATTGAATTCATTATTATATTACTGCTACTCGCTCCTCTCCTACTCAATGTATTATTTTGTTTTTATCATTGTTCGGTGAATCAATAAAGGATGTTAAATACTTTTTAAATAATGTTTACTGTCTGTGAATTGGTGTGGGATAGCTTTCTTCCCTAGTCCTTTCAATAGTCAGTCAGAGAACAGGCAATTAGCCTATTCACCACAAGATGGCGATCTCACTTCCTCCTGGCGGAGCGCACAGAGAGGAAGAAATAAAGCCAAAGACAGGAAATGATGTACCAGAAGAATAATTCTATTTAGGACGTGAAGAGGATTCGTTGTTGGAAGAGGTAATTGTGTGGATCTAGTTATATATTGAGCAGAGCAGAGGTCGAGTAGAACATACTTTGTTAAAGAGGAGCTCATAGTGCATCTGTCACTATCCTGATCATCCCCTTGAAGTAAATGCCATACAAGAGATATTTGTGTACCGCTCACCACTCACTTCTGGGTGGGTAGGGCACTAATGCCACCAGGGAGGCTATATTAGTGAGGGGGCACTAAACATCACCAAGGAAGCCGTATTAGGGGGCACTAACACCACCAGGGAAGCTGTACTGAGGTTTGAGGCCACCATCCACTAAAAGGGAAGCTATATTAGAGAGGGATGGCCACTAAACACCACCAGGGAAGCTAAACCAGGAAACTGTCGTAGGAAGGGAGGAATGATGACTAGACACCAGGGAACTGTATAGGGAGGAGTACCACATACAAAATTAGGGCATGGCTAAAGGTGTGACTGAGCAGAGCTTAGTGTCTCTTTTTGCTGGTTTTAAACATTGGGAGGTATGAGCCTCCACCCCCCCCCCCCCCCCCAGTATAGCCATGTCACCCTGTGTCCCCCCAGCAATGTCATTATCATCCAATATGTAATGTCACCCCACCCAGTAATGCCATTTCTTTCCCAGAAAAGCCTTGTCCTCCCTGATTCACCAGTATTGCCATTATTAGCCTCCCGTATGTAATGTCCCCCCCACCTCAGTAATACCACTTCCTTCCGAGTATAGCCATGTCCCCCATGCATTGCCATTTTGTTCCAGTATATAGGGGTTCTCAAACCCAGTAATATTTATTTCCCAGTACAGTATAGCTATGTTCACACTGCAGTATTGCTCCCTTCCCCCACCTCCATGCAGAGTAGTAAAAGGGAATGATTTAAATTGGTTTATAGCTACCTGTCACAGTGTGCTATACTTCACTGCTCCCATTAGCCACAGTCTCTACCTCTTCTCTCTTATCCTCTCATTAAATCTTTTTTATCAAAGGCTATGCCTTAACGTAAACAGAAGAAAAATGGCTCATATCACAACATCATATACAGTACAGAGAAGTGACCATGACAGCAAAACAAGTCATTGTGGACAGCTAGTATATAGTAATGACAAGTTTACATTTCTGTAAAGGATCATACAACCAAAGAAATGTACAAAACCAAAATTGTGATGTCTAGATCTGCACGGAATTATGCGACCAAGAACTTATACAAAATTTTGAGTGTTGGAGTGGAGATTTGCTATAACAATGCTAAATGCAGGAATGTTATCCACAACTAACTTCAAAAGGAAGTATTATGTACATGGAGCGGAAATCAAATTGAAATACTAACTCCTTAAAAAACAACTATTAAAGAAACTGTAATTCTGTAAACCCCACATACATAGAGCTTTTAGCCAGCAAACTAGAAAGCTTTTCAGAAGTCTCTCATCACAGCCTGTGTGAAAAAATGCCTTGTTTACCAGCTGTTTGTAACAGTTTGTGTCGGCGTCGATGCTAGAGGCTAGAATTATACCATGTGGATAGATTTCACTTCTCTGCCACTGTTCACAGAGGAATGATTTACTGCTTGTTTGTTTCTGCCCTGCCCACACACACACTGCTTTTCACAGATCATATGAGAACAGCTGAGGAATTTTTAGCTACAAAGAAGGATCTGAAGATAAGGAGGCTTACTTTATTCCTTTTCTTGGATGCTCCCCCCCCCCCCCCCATTCAAAATGATTTTTTTTCCTGGCTGTAAACTCTGTTTACACTGCATGAGGCAGAGAGAGAGAGAGAGTGAGACACACAGGAGCACACAGAGCTTCAGTTAGTGAATTATTTAAACATTATTTTAAGCTATATTTCTTCTTTATATCATTCTGAAGACATTCCAGTTACAGTATTACAGCTAGTGAAGATTGTTTCTGTATGCTGATGTGCTGGACAGTCCTCCATAGTAATGCATACAGTGAAAATGGTTCTCTGTAAATGTCATATTTTATTCACATAAGGGATGAAATAAGCCTTTGCATTGCTACAGTGCTGCCCATAATTATTCATACCCCTGGCAAATTTTGACTTAAAGTTATTTTTATTCAATCAGCAAGTATTTTTTTTTTGATGGAAAATGACTGAGGTATCAGATAATAAGAGAATGTACAAGAGAAGAGGCATTATTGTGGAAAAAAAACATTTCTCAGCCTTTATTTACATTTGAGCAAAAAGTGCCCAGTCCAAAATTATTCATACCCTTCTCAATAATCAATAGAAAAGCCTTTATTGGCTATTACAGCAATCAAACGCTTCCTAAAATTACAGACCAGCTTTTTGCATGTCTCCACAGGTATTTTTGCCCATTCATCTTTAGCAATGAGCTCCAACTCTTTCAGGTTGGAGGGTCTTCTTGCCATCACCCTGATCTTTAGCTACCTCCACAGATTATCAATTGGATTCAATTCAGGACTATGGCTGGGTCACTCCAAAACTTTAATGTTTATGTCCACTAACCATTTCTTCACCACTTTTGCTGTGTGTTTTGGGTCATTGACATGATGAAACCACTGGCCCACCCTCGAAAGAGCTGCTGTTGAATGATATAGCCCAAAATTTGGTAAACTCCGGCCTCCATCTTGTTTAGCCTGTGTCATAGTAGCATAACTTAACCTAGCATGTCCATTCCTCCAAAGAAATTGAATTACCAGTGATATCAGTATGGAAAAAGGAGGGATGGACATTGATAGGCACGGATTGGAAAATATAAAGAGCCCTCAGAAGGATGTCCATTTTTAGTACGTTCACCTTTCCAAACCACGACAAAGGCAATTTAGCCCAGGCATGTAAAACCTCGTTTGATATCATCTATCAAAGGAATATAATTGAGAGAAAACAGTTTCTACAGATCACAAGGTACCTGCATGCCTAAATATTTGATTGAAGTAGACTGCCATCTGAACAGAAAGTACAAGAGCTTGATGTTCCTTTGCTGGTAGGGAGACATTTAGAGCCTCTGTTTTATTCATATTCAGCTTGAAATTACTAACTTCCCCAAACACAGTACATTCTTCCAGGATCAAAGGGATGGCTTTCGCTGGGTTGGTTGCATACATAAGTAAGGCGTCTGCATGTAACGACAGTTTGTGCAGTGTAGACAACATCTGTATGCCAGTTATAAGAGGGCTGGATAGTAGGGCAATATCTCAAAGTGTTCTATTACTAGGTCATATAGTAAAGGTGATAATGGAAAGCTCTGTCGGGTCCGGTGTATAATACCGTCACCCATGATATGAACTGGTTCCCCAAACCAATCTGTTGCAGAGAGAGGCATAGGAAGGCCAGTCTACCGATCAAATGCTTTCTCTGCGTCACATGAGAGAAGGAACATCAGAACTTTTTGCTCGATTCATTATGCGTGAGTTAAAATTAAGTGCACATGCGCTATGCACAGTAGTGCTGTGTAGTGTGCGCTGCTAAGTAATGCGCGCTCCTTTCATCTGCCACGAGATGTAAAGTAGCACGACTGCGATACTTCACTAGCACGGCCACTACTATGTTAATGAATGTAGCAGGAAGATGATGGAGCTGCTGACAAGAGAGGTGAGCAGTGCTGGGAATTATGGGACATTATCCAGTAACAACAAGGGATGTGTCTGGGTGGTGACTGTATCATTTTGTGTCTGTCAGGTTCCTGTAAGGTGTGAGAATATCACTGTATGTTTCTCCATGCAGGAGTGGCAGTATATAGAAGAATACAAGGACCTCTGCAAGAATATCATGATGGAGAATCAGCCGCCTCTCACGTCAATGGGTAAGAGAAGACTTTCACTTCTTGTAAATGAGAGAGCAGTACGGAGGGTTCACTTAGACTTCCCCCATTGTCTGACACAACACATAGAGAAAATGTATTCAGTCAGTGTGTGTTTCCTACAGATGGATCCAGTAACCGAAACCCACCAGACAGATGTACAGGTCCTCTTTATTCCCGGGACTGTCTACAGGAAGATCACACCATTCACCACCATTATCAGGTAGGTGGAACTAAGGGGCTTCGGAGACCCCAAACTGTGTGACATTGGGGTTGACGCACCAACCACCAGTAATAGTGCCACCTGCAGGTAGCCCAGGGCAATATTACTGTTATTACCGCCAGCAGTGTCCCAAGTCCAATGTTTTCCTATGGCACCTTGCACACTTAACGCGTTTTAACTGAAATCTTCTTCCCAATGCACTGCTATGGAAAAAACGCGCACTAACTCGTACTAACGCACACCAACTGATTAAGTGTAAAAGGGGCCTAAGTGTGACCCGCCGCCGTACATAGGTAACTTGAGTGTTGCTACGAATATGCATCAATGTTAAAGTATAGGCAAGTAGAAAACTGCTCTGGAAAACGCTGGATCAGAGCGGTTTTAAAGGTGTTTTTGTTACAGAAGCTGTTCAATTACAGCTTTCCTGTAACAATATATGAAATCTGCTACACAAAATGCTCCAAAAAACGCTAGGCATGTTTAGAAAACCTCTGTAAACATGCCTAGGAATCGCTCTGAAAATCTGCTTCAAAAACCTCTAGCATTAGCAGATCTGCTAGAGGTTTTTGGTGTGCACTGGCCCTATTGCTTATGTTAAATGTATACCACTGATTACTGTAATTGCATGGTAAAATAAAAAAATTTGCATGAAACATTTTCTTGCCTAGGACACTACTAAAATATTAGAGCTTGCTCTTATAAGAGCATGCTGAGCTAAAGTGGACATTTTAAATGCTTTCTTTGCTTCTGCCTTTATCAAGGTGGTGCCTTTAGCTCATAATATGGCCTGGGTTGTTCCCAATCTACATCATTCAGCATGAATTGCCTAACACAGGAAAGTGTGCAGGCACATATCAATACGATTAAAATATACAAGTGGAGGAGATGAGTTCAGTTATCGATAAGCCACTTTATCTTATTTTGTGGGATTCTCTTTCAAGTGGGTCAGTTCCTTATGACTGGCATACAGCTGATGTATTTCCCTTATACAAGAAGGGAAATAAATCAGAGCAAGGAAACTATAGATCTGTCTAACATCAGTTGTGTGTAAATTGTTTGAAGGTATCCTAAGGGATGCTATGCAAAATTATGTAGCACAGAATAATCTTATTTCAGTTTCGACAGCATGGTTTTACTAAAGACAGGTCCTGTCTCACCGACATGCTCAGCTTTTATGAAGTGGTGAATGAAAAATTAGATCTTGGAAGAGCTATAGATGAAGTGTACTTGGACTTTGCAATGGCCTTTGACACGGTTCCTCACAATAGCCTGGTGCAGAAGCTGAGGATACAGGGACTAAGATAAAATGTGTGTATGTGGATAGAGAACTGGTTAAGGGATAGAAGGCAAAGAGTAGTGGTAAACGGAACACACTCAAAATGGGAAACTGTTAGCAGTGGGGTACCGCAGGGGTCAGTACTTGGTCCAATTCTTTTCAATGTATTTATTAATGATCTAGTAGACGTAATACAGAGTAATTTAGCCATCTTTGCAGATGATAAAAAATTATGCAGCATTATTAACACTAAGACGGATAGTGACATATTACAACAGGGCCTTGACAATATGGCCATATGTGCAGGCACATGGCAGATGAATTTTCATGTTGATAAATATAAAGTTGTGCACCTTGGACTTACCAGTGGTAGATCATCATAAAATGACATGCAGCTGGGGACATCAAATTGGAGAAGGACTTGGGAATACTGGTGGATAACAAGTTAGGTAATCGTATACAATGCCAAGCAGCGGTAGGTAAAGCAAACAAAATTCTGGGATGCATAAAAGGGAAATGATGTCTCGAGATGCTAGTATACTATTCCCTCTGTATAAATCACTTGTGAGACCAGATTAGGAGTATGGAATACAGGTTTGGGCACCACACTATAAAAAGGACATTGACCTTCTGAAACGGGTACAAAGACGGGCAACTAAATTAATCAGAGGGATGAAAGATCTCACTTACCAAGAAAGGTTTGGCAAACTGGCCTTATTTAGCTTAGTAAAAAGGCAACTAAGAGGTGACCTGATTAACATGTAGAAATACATCAGAGGGCAATACAAATGATTAGCAAAGTAGCTTTTTGTTCCTAGGGTTGTACGATGGACAAGGGCACATGATTTGCATATGGAGGAAAAACGTTTTTGCCATCTACTTAGAAAGGGGTCCTTCACAGTGAGAGTAGTCAAAATCTGGAACAACTTAACTCAGGAATAGAGATGTTGGCGAACATCTCACCATGTACTACTTCCGGTTCGCTATGACCCGGAGTAGTACGCCTGCGCTGGCCCGGCGGTTCACGTCCTAGATCGCGCTCCTGGTGCCGGGCACTTTCTGTGCATGTGCGTGACGTCATGAGTGACGTCGTGCTCATGCTCAGAGAGTGCCCGGCAACAGGTGCGCGATCAAAGACGCGCACCACTGGGCCAGCGCAGGCGTATCGAATCCTGGCTAGGTCAAGTACCTATTCAGTAAGGAGTTCAAGGCAAGACTCCCTAACACTGCAGGGTGGCCTCTTGAGCGCGTCCCAGTGGCTGCAGCTCTTCAGCGCTTTGAGTCCGACAGGAGAAAAGCGCTATACAAATGTTCGGATTATTATATTATTATTATTACTACTCCGGGTCATAGCGACCCGGAAGTAGTTCAATCCCCAGAGATTCGCCCGCAAACGGTTCGGGCCATCTCTACTCAGGAAGTGGTTACTCTGTATCTGCATTTAAAGAGGGCTTGGATGCTTTTCTTGCATTGAAGGGCATCCACTGCTATAATTATTTGGTAATTTCCAGAAGAGTTGATCCAGGGATTTGTATACTGGATACTGCCATCTCGTGTCCGGAAGGGATTTTTCCCATTAAGGCTAATTAGCACAGGCCTTATAAGGTTTATTACCTTCCCCTAGATCAGCTGCCATATGTGCAGGTTCAGGATGGTGTTTTTATTTATTTATTTATTTTCCTGGTAGGACTTAATGGATGGATATCTTTTTTCAACCAAACTATCTAATGTCATCTGGACTATTGTAATATACTACCTTGTGGACTGCAAACTAACAGACTGGCACCCCTCCAGTCTGTACTGAATCAGCTGCTCAATTCATTCATCTTTCTTCTTGCTCTTCATCTGCTGCTCCTCTCTGTCAAGCTCTTCATTGGCTGCCATTTAAACAGAGTATTCACTTCAAACTCTTAACTCTCACTTACAAAGCTCGCCACCCCCCCCCCCCCCCATACATCTCCTCACTAGTTTCCAGATACCAACCCAACCGCAATCTCTCTGCACAGGACCTTCTTCTGTCCTACTCGCGTTCAAGTACGGGAAGTCACCAGTTAACGAATGGAATAGGACTGTATGCTTGTTTTTAATCTGAATCCATTCTTATGTTGGAACACTGTGCTATTTCTGTCCTTTGTGCCCCCCCACCTTCTCCCCACCTTGTCACACTCCTACATGCAGTCATCTGTGGAAGGATGGCACGAATAGGCAGATGGGTGGATTCAGCCTATGGATTGATGGTGTTCTGGTTACCATAGACATGGTATACTTGTCATCTGGTTTGCCATTTTAAACCATGTCTAACTACTCTAGCTTCTCTCTGAATACATAAAAACCGGAGCTTATGGCCCAAGCTTAGAAATTACCTTGTTTGAAAAAATGAATCTCACTAACTGCTTACTGGGAAGGCTGAAGACTGTTTCATGGTGATTGTAGAACTGCATGTAATGTGCTCAGAGCAAACTGGATGCTTGAATTAGGCAAGGAGTAAATGAACCTCTTGGATTCAATGATGAATGTAGCTTCTGGCTTTCAGATCTGTTTAAAGCTACTTGCAAATATGCAAATCTACTTTCCCTTTTGTATTCAATCAATAAAACTTCAGCGCAGGCCTTAAAAGTTCTGTCACCACACCAGAGTAATGATAGACATGCTTATCAAATAACATGGACCCGTATTACAAGGTCTCAATCAGCACAAACTGATCAGCAGCGGGTTCATCTCCTGCTCGATCCTCCATCCAATAAAAAGTATTCGTGTTCACTTCCACTTATAGATGTAGCAGTAGCTTATCCACTTCCAAACACGATAATGGCAATGGTAGCAGTTTGCCCTGCCAGACCAGTTTCACTATAAAAGCTTCCTCAGGGGCTCAACTTTCCCTTTTGGAGGTCTGATTACAGGAAGGGGAGACAACATTCACAAAGCTGGCTGCCGTCCTCCAATTGGCCACCCGCCACGTGTGCAGCGAGTCTGTCTGACTCACTTCCTTGTATTTTGCCTATGTATTCCCAGCCCAGCGATGAGATCAGAATATGTCAGCAGCTGCAGGCAGAGCCTGAATGGATGAATCTTGATTGGAGCACTCTGCGAATTAGCCAAGGGACAGTGTGTGATGAGCAGCAGCGGCATTACAAGTAAAAAGACGACTGATAATATCTCTGGACAGGAAGTTCCCGACTGTGTGCGTCAGGATGACATCATTGCAACGGGTCGCAACCCAACCTTATCAACGGGTCATTTGTATGTTGGGTGTTTACCTGTATACAAGATTTCTCCCAAGCCTTACCCCTCCTCTGGAATCCCCATCCTCTAAGTATACATATTGTATATTGCCCCACCTTGTTTCCCCCTATTCCGTCAAGCCTGGTACACACCATGCAGTTTTCTGACAGATCAATGGGTCGAACTGCTAAATTTGCAATGTTCAGCTCCAAATCAACAACAGGATCGAATTTGTGCTTTAGTGATCGAAAGATTGATTCCTTTATCGATAGGAAGCTGATCCGACCTGTCGGAAAATATAAATTTGACCCTTCGATCTGAAGGGACATTCCATGGTTTGTACCAGACCTTAGATTATAAGCACACAAGGGCAGGACATTCTCACCCTTTGTGTCTTGAAATTAGCTATTCATTTTGTTCCTTCTATTACATTTATCACTGTAATTACTATGTCTACCAATTCTGTATGATGTGCCAGTGTGTATATTTTGTGTATACCATTGTCTGTATTATTATGTGCCCCATGTTTGTTTCTTAAACTGTACAGCACCACTGAATAATCTGTATTCACAATGTAAATTATCTCTCATTTTAGGATGAAGGACTGATGCATGTAAATGCCGTGGTTAAAGAGGAAGAAGAGACAGATGTGAGGAGCAATCAGCGGTCTATGGAGGAGGGGGACATGATGGGGACAATTAAAGAGGAAGAAGAAGAGATATATGTGACAGGTGATCAGCAGTCTATGGAGGAGGGTAACATAATGAGGACAATAAAAGAGGAAGAGGAAGAGACATACGTGACGAGTGATCAGCAGTCTATGGAGGAGGGTATCATAATAAGGATAATTAAAGAGGAAGAAGAAGAGATGTATATGAGGAGTGATCAGCAGTCTGAGGAGGAGGATGACCTGATGAGAGCATCTACGGAGGAAGACATTATTACAGGTATGAACATTGGTGAGTGGTAAATATTAGATATTCAAAAGATTAATTCATCTGACCAATAAATATGTCCCTGTTTCTTACAATATGGATTACATGAAGCCAATAACTAGGGGGGGGGGGGGAATGTGAGAAGTAATAGGGGTATGATGTGTGTATTGTGACTGCCCAGCATGCATGTAATGAGTTATCACACTACGCACTGCAAGAAAACGTATCTAGAATTTTGCAATTATACTGTGCAGTCACATGACACTGTATATTGCCGCACACAGATTAATCACAGTAAGGGTGACTTAGTGTTATTGGCCTGTAATAAGCTGATAATCGTCACTGTACATTACTGTACACAGATTAGTCACAGTAGGGGTGAGTTAGTGATACCGACCTGTAATAAGCTGATAATCGTCACTGTACACCGATTGGTCACAATAGGGGATGACTTATGCTGGGAATACACGGCTAGTCTGAGCCATTAAGATGGCTCGATAGATAAATTCCGACATGTCCGATCTCCCGTCCGATCGTTTCGCCGCTCGATTCCGGATTGAAGTGAATGGAAAAAGATAAGAAAAACAAGCGGAAGATAAGAGAATTGACTGCGGAATTGAGCAGCGAATCGATCAGTGTTAATAGTCTTTAATAAGTTGTTAATGGCCACTGTATATTACTGTACAAAGACTGGTTACAACATGGGGTGATTTAGTATAATTTGATAAGGTGTTGTTTGAAGGGGGTGAGCCTGATGGGCAGTGGAAGGGAGTATCAGAGGGTGGGGGCAGCCCTAGAGAAGGAACATGATAACCCAGAGAGTGTATACCCCTCATACTGCCTCTATAACCTCCTCATCCTTATGGACTGTTTACCCCAACCCCCTATCATGTCCCCTGTATCATCCCCACCCCTATGGAATGTAAGGGTAAGTACAGTGGGTAGGTACAGTGGATTGTTTGAAGACTGAGGGGGGAGAATAAACAGGAAGGTAAGGTCTGGATCCAGGTGTTCATTTAGACAGGGTCAAGGGGCATGAAGGGGAAGTCACCAGTAGCTGGTTGACTTTCTCAACAGTGAAACAGTGATAGGCGTGAAGGAGATCGGTGTGTGTCTGTGGGGGGGGGGGGGGGGGGGGGGGTAAGGTGTGTGAGCAGTCTGGGAGGACTGCTCTCAGACTGCCCCCACACCGTAAAGTGGAGAGATTACTCTTCGGATTGCAACATTTTTGTTGGTGATGTGGTTGGTCAGATCAGTGGCTGAGAGGGTGGATTGTTGAGTAGGGAGTTGTAGGTGGTGAATATACAACGTGGGTTGAAAGCTCGGGCACCAATGAAGACCGCAAAGTATTTCTGTTTGGCATCAGAGGGGGCAGTGTGGAATAATTACAGCTTGGTTTTGTACTCCAGGAAGTCGGAGTTGAGGCGAGATTTCCACCATATGTGTAGCTCGTGTCTCTTTATGAAGGTCACAAGTTAATTTAGTGTGCCAGTGTTTGGGGTTGGGGCGCTGGTTTATGTGAAGGTTGGGAGGCGGCATCATCTGAGGCAGATGACAGGGGACATATTGTTTTAAGTAGAAGCTTGGTTTGGGCAACTTAAACTGGGAAGGGAGGAAGGGGTTGGCTAGTATGGTGGGGATGAGGCTATGCAGATCTCTTTGCCACCATCTAGGCAGGAGAGGGGGCAGGAGGTGCTAGATAGGGAGAGGGTGAAGGTGAGGAGGTGATGGTCAGAGAGGGGGAAGAGTATTTGCCGAAGGCGATCGAAGCGGGTGGGGGGATGCCGCTGCACAGCCTTGGGCTTGCTGGGCTTGCTACATGATTTTTAAAAAAAACTGCTGTGCTGCCCCCCTGGCGGTTTTTTGTTTCAATTGTTTTTTATTGAAACGTTTTGTAAGTAATACAGTTCAATTTTCAACAAGAACAAATTTTAACATCAGTGAACAAAAACAGCATAAAGAGTTAACAGTCGACTCATCTTAACCTGAGCAAGTAAAAAACAGTATAATACTAGTGATCTCAACGTACTGATCTGTGGGTAAAGCAACTATTACAGTAAATAGTCAGACAAGAAGTTCATAAAAAACGCTGTCTTACAGGATAGTCCATCTACCAACTCTAACCCATAAGGGGTCGGGAGAGGACTAGTCTACAATACCTGTCCAGTACCTATAGCTATGAAACCTAAGCTCCAGCGAGATAGGTTTTGCTAATTGCCTAGCATAAGCTAGGATCAGCTCGTTAGGTTCTAGTTGCAACAAAAGTGCCAAAGTGTGCAATAGAAAGAGAAATACATTTGCATGCAAACAAATTCACAGACATATTAATGTAAAAATCTGGTGTCTTAACATCTGCAATGCTGTCATAAGTAAGGACGAGTTGAAAGATAAACCGTGGCTGTATAGAAAATAGTAAAAAGTAGAGGAGGAAAGAGTTAGAAAGAGGAGGGAAGGGATAGTAGGAGAGGGTTCCAGGGACGAGGGATGGTAAATCGGGCATGTCATCGTTGCTTGTGCGAGCGACCATGATCAATTCATTGATTTCGCACCATAGCTATTTGGTCAGGGGTTAATAAGTAGGATATCAATGGGTCCCAGATTTTATGGAATTTTTTCATGTTATCATTCATACGGGCCCTCAATTTTTCAAAGAACAGGATATTTCCGAGCCTATTTTTGACCGCCTCAAACGAGAGAGATTGGGTATTCCAAGCTGCTGCTATTTTAATTTTGGTTACTGTGAAGATGTAGTTAATGAGAGCATTTTGGGCCTGGGAGAGGGATGGGTATGGACAACCTAGGAGAACATGGAGGGGGTTCCGCGAAACTGGGCCGTTGATCAGGGATGAGGCCCAGCTGCAAACTCTAATCCATAATCTACGCACTTTTTTTACAATTCCACCATATGTGAGCGAAGGATCCTATCATTTTGCACCCTCTGAAACAGTTCCCTGAACATTCTTTATTGTATTTGGCCACCCTCTGGGGGATCAAGTACCATCTGAATAATAATTTATAATTTATCTCAACTAGGTCGGCATTGATAGAAATTTTAGGGATATTTTCCCAAATATTACACATTTCAGTGTAATCGATCTGAAGTCCCAGTTCTTTTTCCCATTTAAGTATATAGTCCGGTTTGTTTTGGGAATGCGTGAGGGTTAGTTCTCTATATATGGCTGAAATTACTCCCGGTGCTTGTGGGTTTGAGTCGCAGATGTGCTCGAAGAAGGTCCTACTCATAGGGGACTCCGTATGTGTGATGTGTCGTTTCACAAAATGGGTAATTTGCATGTAATGGAACAGCTCAGAGGGGGGAAAGTTAAACTTTTCACGAAGATAATCTAAGGGCTTAATGCCTGTATTAGTAGCAAAGTCTTGAATCTTAAGGAGTTTAGCTGAAACCCACCACTGGTAGGAAGAGGGGGAAGTTAAAGCTGCCGGGAAAGAGGGGTTACCCAAAAAGGAGAGGAGAGGCCTATGGGGAGACAACAGTCGGCCCGAGAACTTACAGCCATCCCAAACCTGGAGGGAGTGTTTGATGATGGGGTTTTGGATTTTAGCTCGGTCCACTGGAAGAAGCCAAAGGAGATTTTTGATGTCGGTAGGTGCTATCAGCCGATCCTCCATATCCACCCATGTAGGCCTCTCGCCTTCTAATTGCCAAGTAGCTAGGATAGCCAATTGTGCCGCTTTGTAGTAATGAGTGATATTAGGTACTCCTAATCCCCCATCCGCCCTCAGACGATAAAGATGAAGCTTTTTAAATCTCGGTTTTTGCCCACCCCAGATAAAGTTGTCGATCTTCCGCTGAAGGGATATGAGAAACGAAGAGGGAATGGAGACTGGCAATAGCCTGAAGACATACAAAAGTTTAGGGAGAAGGGTCCCCTGGCGGTTTTTAATAGACCGCCAGGAGGGTTAATAAGATTTACTGGAACCCCATATTAGCATGGTTCTGGTGCATAGACTTGCCTCTTTGCAGAAAATGACCCTTGCCTATTTTATATTTACTAACACAAAAGAAGGATTGACTCTTGGGTGCATGCGAAAATACAAAACTCTTTAATATATCAAATATAATTACCAAAATCTAAAAATCAATAGAAAATTAACATGAATGATCTCATATGTTGACATTGATATAAATAAATAAACCAAGTGACCACACCAAAGGCAAAAAAAAGGGGCTGCAGTCCCCTATGCCAAGTTAGTAAAGTTCCACCTAGACCTGTTAGATGGTAATTGACTCCACAGCACTTGCATAACTAATAACACCAGAAGATAATGGGTAGGAATAAAGCCAGAGGAGTCCAACTGTAATTCCATTTGCAGAAAGCAATATGATGTAAAAGGATGGTAGATGCAAAGTCCACTAGTAGATTTCAACAGTGGAGACCAGGGTCATCCCCATCATGGACCTGAACGTATGATTGGTAGATGTACACACAACAGAAAAGCAAGCCATGCAGATGTTAGTTGCACATATAGCAGATGATGTCTCATTCAGGAGATGATCATAAACTCCTGCCCTTGTATATATAGCAATGTCCACTGATGATCCCACTCGCAGAACAAAAGGGACTGTAGGCTCTAAGCTCCTTTGACAAAACAAAGCAATGACAGCAAGAGATCATGCAGGCAGATCGTAAGTGTGTGTGTACATACACAAGTCCAAAAGTTGCTCCTTCGTCTGGCTTTTTCCAAAAAGTTGTAGTAAATCAGGCAGCTGGTACTAGGATGCTAAATTGCTCGACATGTTTCACCGATTTCAATTGGCCTCATCAGTAAGCGGCATTCTGGGATCAGTAGTGCTCAAACGCTATTGCGTCTCCTGGACGCCATTCAAATACATGCCGCCAGAGTCCAGTGCCTCCCCCACCCCGCCCACACGTGCCCAGGCCACCGCCCCACCTGCATCCAACACACGCCACCACCGAGAAAACTGTGGCGACGTGCCGTGCGCTCCACGCTGCCCCCGGCCGGCCAGAAATCCACGCTCCACAAACCGGAAGCTCATCATCCCCGACATAGCCAATGGCCTCGGAGAGACAGACGGCCAATAGACACAGGGAGGCGGGAAGCCCAGAGCGTGCGCACAGGGGGAGGGAGGTAACCCATAAGACCCCGCGGCCACATGACATAAACAAAAATAAAAAAGAAAAGAAAAACAGCCAAAAATAAACTTCTAAATACATTACACAGAGGCAATCAATCTGGCATAATCCATCCATATAAAGCAAAGTGATGGGGATATTATAATCCCAAACTGCACTGCCCACCTTAGGTGACGCAGCGCAGCTTAATCACCTGCATAGACAGACCAAGCAAGATTGGTGACTCAATTGGAAAAAGACATGTATGTAGTACATATATCAGCCAAAAAGGATATAATAATGAAAAATGCCTTTTTTATATCAGATATAGAAAAGGCAGAGGCCTATTTCTGCAAGGTGGCAGGGCTACACACTGGAACCCGGCTGATATGGGGCTCTTATACAGACAACATGCTGGGGAATTAACGTTGGCAGTGACAGGGTGGGGTGACTGACAGGGTAAAGTGTCAGCTTCCTGGCCAGAAGCTTTTTGTTCCCAAATGCAGATGCCATCTTAATATAGCTTTGGCACTGATGAAATGCTTTTTATGTGTTTTGCCTAAGCAAATAGGGTTTTTAAACCCTCTAACTTTGCTCGCCATTCAAAGAGGGGAATAAACAAAATTGCTGCAAAACATGTATATTCAACTGAAAGGAATAATTTATTTAGTCCTACAATCCTGTTACAATATTATCTAAGCCTGCAGAATCATAGTTAGTTTGAGTAATTAGAAGCATGCATCAACACGTTACCAGCTGTTGTAGCATTACCCAGGGAGAATCAGGGGAGCTCAGCGACCTCGAAGGGGAAACACCTGGAAC
Source organism: Hyperolius riggenbachi (assembly GCF_040937935.1). Taxonomy (NCBI): domain Eukaryota; kingdom Metazoa; phylum Chordata; class Amphibia; order Anura; family Hyperoliidae; genus Hyperolius; species Hyperolius riggenbachi. The sequence goes on from NC_090655.1 coordinate 217,403,882, forward strand.
ATACACAAACAGCACGTCTGCTGATCATCTGGAAAGATCCCATGTCCCAAGCGCAGAAAGAACACATGTTGCTGCTTCAGTACGTGATCACAACATGATCTTACTCCGCACAAGCGCAGAAAGACCACGTTGCTACTTTAGCGCGTGATCAGAACATGCTCTCACTGTGCGCAAACGCAGAAAGACCACATGTTGCCAATCCAGCGCGTGAACAGAACATGTTTCACCTCTACCCAAGGGCAAGAAGAACAAGTTGCTTTGTGGACAAGAAATGTGAGCAAATGTAAGAAATGTAACTTATTGCACAGCAATTCATTGTTCTTGTTCTCATCCTGCACAAGGGCAGAAATTACAGAAACTTCTCTAGTTGCTGTGATGAATTATATTAACCCATCCAGTACCAGACAGAATATAATACACATTTAACATATATACGTGAACAGTAATCCCATACATTAAATACATTAAAGGATTTTCCAAACATTAAAACAGTCATGTCACAAACGTATCACATTATGTTACATACTTTCAATGAACAAGATTGTTATATGCAGAGGAGTCTGAGTCGAGGAGTCAGAGTTGGAGTCGGTGGAACCATAAACTGAGAAGTCGGAGTTGGGCGATTATTGTACCCACTCCACAGCCCTGTCGATATACAGCAGATTCTATCACTGTGACTGAATCTGCTGTGAAATCAGTAATGCAAACGTTGCCTGATCAATCTCCGTCTGAAATCAATGGACTCAGTCGATCACAAGATACAGAAAATTGTGCTTGATCGCCAGAGGGTTGGGAGTACGCCACTAATGGCGTTTAATTTAGTGACGACCAATGCAGAATAGCAGCAGTACTCTCACCTGTCTGGTTGGCGTTTGTCCTTCTGGGTCCGGTGCTTTAAGTTTGTGCGGCAGGTTTCCTCCTCTCTTCTGTATCATTTAAAGCGGTATTGTCACCATCAAAATCAAATTTCAACAGAAACTGGTCTGAGTCTCTTGAGTGATAAAGATGCTAATCCTGTATTCCAAACTTTTATTACTGGCCCTTTAGTCGCCATCTCCAAACAGTTGCATGCTGGGGGATCTTTTTATCTAAAATGTATTCCTCCTCTCTTCCTTATTTCCCCTGCCTTGTAAAGCCCTCCTTGTCCTGGATTGGTTGCGCACCCTCGCCCTCCCATTCTTCCCCACCCACAGCTCTCCTCTTCTCTGATTGGCTGAAACCCTTCTGCTTGTGGCAAGGCTGGGTGACTGGGTATGAAGCGAGCAGGGAAGAGGTGAACTGTCTGTATACAGCGACAGTGCGGGCTCATCTTGCAGCGGCCCTCCTCCTTCCAGGCTTGTGTATGTGAGGTTGCTGCTGCTACCGCCAGCAACCACGTGGTTCCGGGATTGCTAATGACAGCAGCCTCACATACACAAGTCTGGAATGAGGGAGCTGCAGATCCGATCACTGCCAGAGCTCATAAAGGGGGAAAAAAACAGCAAGTTCCAACTCCTCTGCATTCCGTCAGGGAGCATCTGTCACTGGTCAGCGTACACTTCCAGGAGCAGATGTGGTGTGAGGCAGGGAGGAGGAGGAGGGGGTTCTGGGCTCACATTCCTTACTGCTAGCCAGGGGGGACTCTGCTTTCAATAGTAGGAAGGGGGGAATACCAGTGGGGTGCGTGCAGGGCTGTGGAGTCTAAGTCGAGGAGTCTGAGTCAGGGCAATTTTTGGGTGCCCGGAGTCGGGAGAAAATGCACCGACTCAGACTCCCAATGAATTTAAACTGTAATTAAAATAGAAAATATGATAAAATGTTCTATTTCTCAGATAATAGTCATCATAAATAATTTATATATACAGTACTAGCTGTGCTTAGTCAACAAAAATTAAATAAACCAATCAAAAAATACTTAATTGTGCTGCTTCAATAAAGCAGTCCCTGTATTTTTAAAATCAGATATACATATCTGATTGTGACTGTACAGTATGTGTGTGTATATATATATATATATATATATATATATATATATATGTATATATATATATATATATATGTATATATATATATATATATATATATATATATATAGCACTCCCTTTGCTCAGGAAATCAAATAATTTGATATGTTGTTAAACTCTGGTTTGGTGACTACGAATTAAAGGATACCTGAGACGGATGAAAAGATAAGTTTTATACATACCGGGGGCTTCCTCCAGCCCCCTATAGGCTAATCCAGTCGCTGTCCTCCTCCGCCACCTGGACCTTCTGCTATGAGTCCCGGTAATTCAGCCAGTCAGCGCAGTCCAGCCGCGTGCCACTCCCACAGCCAGGAACATTCTGCAACTGCGCAATAGTGTTGCGCAGGTGTAGTACGCTCCTAGCGGTGGAATGTGTGCATGTGCACTACGTCCGACTGGCTCAAGTACCTGGACCCATAGCAGAAAATCCAGGTGGCGGAGGACAGCGAGGGACTGATTAGCCTGAAGGGGGCTGGAGGAAGCCCCAGGTATGTATAAAACTTTAATTTCATCTGTCTCAGGTTTACTTTAAGTTACACAGTAGTACTATACTCTACATATGCACTCCCCACAGAGCTGCAGAGAATCCACTGAGAATGTTGTGCACATTGAACACAGAGGTGTTGTCTATCACCCATAAACCTGGTTCAGATTGTACATGAAGAATGTGTAATAGAGGAAGAATCCCCTCACTCCTCTGCAGAGTACCTGCACATCACTCTTACATGTACCCACAGTCACATTGCCTAGGCCCTGATCCATGTTCAGATTGTGCATGAAGAATGTGTAATAGAGGAAGAATCCCCTCATTCCCCTGCAGAGTACCTGCACATCATTTTTACATGTACCCACAGTCACATTGCCTAGGCCCTGATCCATGTTCAGGTTGTGCATGAAGAATGTGTAATAGAGGAAGAATCCCCTCATTCCCCTGCAGAGTACCTGCACATCTCTTAATCTTACATGTACCCACAGTTACATTGCCTAGGGCCTGATAGATGTTCTTTGTTCCTGTCTTCTACAAGTACTCTTACCAAGGACTAGTTTTAGTCTATGACTCAAAAAAAAAAAAAAAATGTCAGCATTAGCTTCATTCAAAGGTGAACAAGATGCCAACTGCCTAGAATAGGATTATCTGCTTTTCCTTTATAAAAGTCACAGGAATCATTATGTGGATAGCGCAATACATCTGTTATGCAAGTAGAACTAGTATTTATCTACTTTTATATAAGTGTTTTTATATGTGTTCTAGGTTAGCATGGGTATCATTTGTTCTTTAACAAGCCAAAGTTAAAACGCTAGAGCTCCGGCAGCATACACACTGTACATAGCTGTAGTGTTTGAACTAGCTTGTCACATGACCAGGAAGAGAAGAGGGACACTGGGAGGTGATGATTTGCTGCATAAAGTTAAAGCTACAGTCCCAGGAGGTAGGGCTAAACGATCTATCATTTGTAGACGCGATTCAGGACAAGATGCTCAAAGCTGCATTTTTTTATAGTTTGGGTTTTTTAAGGAAAATGATCCCGGTGCTCGATAATGGGTCAATCCAGTGAGTCCTATCTGGAATCTCCCATGCAGTTTTTAAAAACACATGAAGGATGCATGTCCATCTGCCCAGTGTTCGTTCTCTGCTGACCCCCACCCCCGCGCGTCCGGCCTCTGCCCTGCCCCCCCCTCGCTTGTCCAGTTGCCCAGTGATTGTTACACACGGATTCAAGGAGCTGGGAGAAGTGTCCACACGCTAGCTGAAGTGATCCACCAGTCAGACGGGGGCCGCTGCCCCAGAACCGCCAATCAACGCTACTCTCTTCTCTGCTCCATCTTCTAATTGGACCCAATAGTTTTAGGAGGCGGGAGCATTGGGTCCAATTAGAAGACGGAGCAGAGACGAGAGTAACGCTGAATGGCAGTTCTGGGGCAGTGCCCCCCACCTGATTGGTGGATCGGTTCAGATAGTGTAGTGTGCGAATACATCCACTGGCTGCTTGCATCAGCCTGTGTACTCTAGACCAGGGGCAGAGGACGATCATCAGGCAGCTGGACATGCGAGGGGGTGGAGGGTGGCAGAGGATGATCACCGGGCAGTTGGACATGCGGGGGGTGAGGCAGAGGCCAGACATGCGGGGGCAGAGGATGATTACCAGGCAGCTGGACATGCGAGGGGGTGGAGGGTGGCAGAGGACGATCACCGGGCAGTTGGACATGCATGGGGGGGCGTCAGAGGGCGGACATGGGGGGCAGAGGACAGACATGCAGGGGCAGAGGGTGGATATGGGGGAGCAGAGGACGATCAGCTAGACGGAGGACAACACTGGGCAGCTAGACATGCGAGGGGGGGGGGAGAGGGCGATCACTGGGCAGCTAGACATTTGAGTGGTGGCAGAGGGCGGACATGGGGGGCAGAGGACAATCACAGGGCAGCTAGACATGCGATGGAGGGGGGCAGAGGGCAGGCATAGGGGGGCAGAGGACGATCACCGGACAGTTAGACTTGCAAGGAGGTGCAGAGGGCAGACATGGGGTAGGCAGAGGACAATCACCAGGCAGCTAGACGTGCGATGGGGGGGGGGGGGGGCAGAGGACAGCCATGGGGGTGCAGAAGAAGATCACCGGGCGAGACATGCAATGGGGGTCAGAGAACAAATACTGGGCAGCTGGACATGCAGGGGGGGGGGGGGAGATGACGATCACCGGGCAGCTAGACATGCGATGGGGGGGGGGGGGGGCAGAGGGCGGACATGGGGGGCAGAGGACGATCACTGGGCAGCTAGACATGCAATGGGGGGGGGGCAGAGGGCAAACATGGGGGGCAGAGGACGATTGCCTGGCAGCTAGACATGCGATGGGGGGGCAGAGGGCCGACATGGGGGGCAGAGGACGATCACTGAGCAGCTGGACATGGACAATGCATGTTTGTAAATGTTACTGTACATTGTGAATTTAGTGCTAAAGATTGATTTGAAGAAAATCGTGACTCAAATCGAAATCGCAATTTCTGACAGAAAAATGGCGATTCAGACTTTCCCTAAAGTCGTTCAGCCCTACCGGGAGGACACATGTCAGCTGAACAGGTGAGAGTACTGCTACCAGCCGGAGGAGCACAGATGGAGGGGTGGAGGTAGACCGGGGGCAGCGAGGCAGATGGTGGTAGTTCCACAGATTTTTCATGCTGAAATCTGTGTACAGTGTGTGGGCAGGCTATAGATCCTTCCCTGTTTAGATCGATCAGAGAGGGATTTATCTGATGGTCGATTTGGTGGCCATCTTAAAGTGTATGGCCTGCGTAAGTGTTTCCAACCTGTAATAAGCTGATAATGGTTACTGTACACCGATTGGTCCCAGACAGGGATGCTATAACTCTAGGTAACATTGTCAAGTAGCATGTGCACATAGCTGCAGTGGTAACAGGATGTGATAAGGGGGGATCTGTCTGGGGTCTTCCTCCCCTCCCTGTAGAGTCACCTTCATTCTACAGTTTGAACGATGACATCTTCTGGTTATATATATATATATATATATATATATATATATATATATCACAATATTCTACAGTTTAGGCTGAAAACTAGTGAATGCCTGCGATCTGCCCATAACTCTGAGATGGTGCAAATTGTATGCTAGTTATATGCAAAGCTATGCAGCTTTTGCACTTGGTCCTTTTCCAGTATGCATAAACTTTGCATCAACTTGGAATTATCAGCCGCTCACTTACCATCCCTATTGATAATTGTTCCTCCCCTCAGAATTCTCTAACAGGAAGTGATGATGTTTCTCTATTTGCAGCAGGAAATCCTGGTACCAGGAACCTCACGGAGACTCGTCTCTCTGGATACACAGACTGTACAACTGATCATGATGCCACTGGACAAGAGTCTCCTGCAGATATACTGGTTACCCCAAATATTCCCCAAGGCTCCTTTCACCTGTTTAACCCCGAGGGCCTTCATATCCAGCTGAGCTCTTCTATTGGTGGAGGGTCTTATTCCTGTTCCACGTGTGGAAAACGCTTTGTTTCAAAATCAAATCTTGTCAGACATGAGAAATCTCACACTGGTGAGAGACCGTATTCATGTGATGAGTGTGGGAAACTATTTTCACTGAAATCAAGTCTTGTCCGTCATAAGAGTTTTCACAGTGGTGAGAGGTGCTATTCATGTGCTGAGTGTGGGAAATGCTTTGTTCATAAATCAAGTCTGGCCAGACATGAAAGACATCATACTGGGGAGAAGCCATTTTCATGTGCTGAGTGTGGCAAATGTTTTATACAGAAGGAACATCTTGTCAGACATGAGAGATTTCACACTGGTGAGAAGCCCTATTCATGTACTGAGTGTGGGAAACGTTTTAGGCAGAAAGAAAATCTTGTCAAACATGAGAGATATCACACCGGTGAGAAGCCCTATTTATGTACTGAGTGTGGGAAATATTTTGCATTTAAATCAATCCTTGTCACACATCAGAGGATTCACACTGGTGAGAAGCCATATTCATGTACTGAGTGTGGAAAATGTTTTGCACAAAAATCAGACCTAGTCAAGCATGAAACGTCTCACACTGTTGAGAAGCTGTATTCATGTCCTGAGTGTGGGAAATGTTTTAAATATAAATCGGTCCTTGTCACACATCAGAGATTTCACACTGGTGAGAAACCCTATTCATGTGCTGAGTGTGGGAAATGTTTTCCACTTAAATCACAGCTTGTTAGACATGAAATATCTCACACTGGGGACAAGCCCTATTCATGTACTGAGTGTGGGAAATGTTTTGTTCGTAAATCAAATCTGATCGGACACGAGAAATGTCACACTGGTGAGAAGCCGTATTCATGTGCTGAGTGTGGAAAATGTTTTGCTCGGAAATCAAATCTTGTCGGACATGAGAAATATCACGCTGGTGAGAAACCCTATGCATGTGCTGAGTGTGGGAAATGTTTTGCACATAAATCACTTCTTGTTAGACATGAAAGATCTCACACTGGTGAGAAGCCCTCTTACTCGAACACTGCCATTCCAGTGCAAGAGACTTGGGTGCAGTAGTGATTTTCTTCAGAACGCACCTTGTCGCACACAAAAGGTCTCACACTGGTGAGAAGCCTTAGTCATGTGCTGAGTGTGGGCAATGTTTTGGAGAGCAATCAATCTGACAACTGAAAAGAGAGTTTCATATGGAGGCTGCCATGTTTATTTCCTTTTAAGCAATACCAGTTGTCTGGCAGCCCTGCTGACCCTCTGCCTATAATACTTTCAGCCATAGACCCTGAACATGTATGCAGCAGATCAGGCATGCGGGCAGCACGGTGACGTAGTGGTTAGCTCTCTCGCCTTGCAGCGCTGGGTCCCCGGTTCATATCCCAGCCAGGTCATTATCTGCAAAGAGTTTGTATGTTCTCTCCGTGTCTGCGTGGGTTTCCTCTGGGAACTCCAGTTTCCTCCCACATTCCAAAAACATACGGATAAGTTAATTGGCTCCCCCTAAAAATTGGCCCTAGACTACAGTACTTACACTACATAATATAGACATATGGCAATGGTAGGGATTAGATTGTGAGCTCCTTCAAGGGACAGTTAGTGACAAGACAATATATATATATATATATATATATATATATATATATATATATATATATATATATATATATATATATATACACTGTGCAGCGCTGCGTAATATGTCGGCGCTATATAAATACTAAATAATAATAATTATTGTCAGATCTGACAGATTGGCTGCATGCTTGTTTCTGGTGTTATTTAGACACTTCTGCAGCCAAATAGACCAGCAGGGCTGCCAGACTACTGGTATTGTTTAAAAGGAAATAAACATGGCAGCCTCCATAGTCTTCTCACTTTAGTTTCTCTTTAACAAACATAAAATATCACACTGTAGAGATGCCCTATTCATGTGCTGACTGTGTGAAATGGTTTAGGTATAGCTCAAACCTTGTCACACAGAGATATCACACTGGCGAGATGCCCTATTCATATGCTCTGTGTGAAAGCTCTGTGCTTTTACATGTTATTTATGGAGTTTATACATAAATGTTTTTGGTTTTATGGCACGTGGAATTTTATACAGAATCCTGAGGACTCTGTCATGCTTCCCAGTGCATTAGTTTGTAAAGCCTTAAAGTCCCTGTAATAAGGCAAAATAATGAGATACACATGGGTACATACTGGGCTTGATTCACAAAGCAGCGCTAACTGTTAGCGCCTCTGTGAAAAGCCTTTAGTGCCCCTTAAGTAGCTCTGTGCGCACTAACGGCCGCGCAGAGCTACTTCGCGCACAGCCCCGCTCAGTGCGCGCACACTGCTGTGCTCCTGTATTAGTGCGCGGTGCGACAATAACATCGCACCCGCTGCCCCTTAAACGTCATACCCAGTGCAACGATAATAGTGCATTAGGTGCCCCTGAAGCGGCGCATTAATGCACCGTTTCAGGGACACCCGGTGCGACTCGCACCGCACACTAATACAGGAGCACCCGCGCTGCACGCGTAGTGAGCGGGACTGAGAGTGATGTGTGGGCGCAAACTACTTAGTGCTGTGGTTTGTGCCCACTAAGTGATAGAGCTCGCTTAGCGCCGGTTAGTGAACCAAGCCCACTGTATATTACTAAGCCTAGTTAGAACTTGCCTGTGTTCCCCTTTTTTACATTTTCCATTGCAACAGTTAATAAAGCATGTGTTTTATCTATGCAAAGGGGGCAGGAGCTGTAGTTGCATACAACCACGGCTCTCCTGAAGATTAAATAGACGCAAACCCACTTTTATCTGGCTGCACAAACACCCCTGATAGCTGGAGAGTGCTAAACATCTATTTTTATTCTGTTGTTGAGGGAAGCTGAATGAACCAGGTATTATGTCAGAACGATAGGGTTGTTGTGCACATTTTGGAGTCAGGATTTAAGCCTATAAAGTATAAATAAGAATATGAGACTCCAAGGAAGTTCTTATATACCATTGTAACTACATATACAGTTTATTATTTGTTGAGCTTATTTTCACTTAAGGTTTGCTGTAAAATGTGATCTATAATAATGTATAAGAAAAGAAGCATTTCCTGGGGAGAGGCCTTATTTCTGTGCTGGGTTTGGGAAATGCTTTGGGTATAAATCACAACTTGCTGCACATCAGACATCACTTAGAGGAGAAGATATAGTCATGGTGTGAGTGTGGGAAACTTTTTACATACACAACTTGCCATATCAGAGACCTCACATTGGGGAGAGGCCCTGGTGCTGAGTGTGGGAAATCCTTCAGACATAAATCTTATCTTGCCATACAGAATAGAATTTACTCTGGTGAGATTTCACACAGAGGACACAAGGGGGATGTAAATAAAAACAGCTCTCAGCAACATTGCATGCACGTTCTGGTCCAAGATGGCACAGTTTGTCTGAGCTCCATTACCTGGTCTGGGATATAACCCCAATAGATGAGCTATCATTAGCCAACAGGACGTCACTATACACCTCCATTATTTTGAAAGCAAAGAGGCCCTGCTGAACGTAACCAGGAACTTATGTGGAATTTGAAGGTGAGACTTTATCTTTATACAATGACCTTTCTCTGGTCACCCTTGAGAAGTAGCAGGCTCTCAGTCCTGTCACACAAACAGAGAAGTGGAGTGTGCTATAAAGGGGATGCCCATTTAAACTAATACTGCAGCTACAAAAAACTCCTGCACCTTCATACTCTAGTATCCTAAAGATGCCCTGAACTTGGGCCGAGATGTTCCAACTAAACTTTGGGGTGGACTGTAATCAAGCCACATAGACAGTGCTCCTTGCCTTCAAGATCCCTGTCCTCCTTTCTCATGGTGGTCCTTCCAGACCCCTTAGACAGTGACTGATCTACAGCCCATTTTCAGGATGAGTCCTGAAGCATCACACTTATTTCCTGTTGTTTTTCTTGGGACCCCCGGATTGTAGACGCAGCCGGCGCCACCATAGACTATTATAGGTATCACATCACACAGCGCTCAGTGAGTAACGTCGGAGCTGTCACAAGACGGAGTAGAGGTTGCTTAAAAAACACAATAATTTGGCCTCCAGCAATCGCTGGAAGCCAAATTATATTATTCCCCCCCCCCTATCCATGGCGGCCTGGAGGGGGAATAGTAATTAACACGGCCCGAACTTGTGCAGAAGCAGCCATATATCGGGTGAATCCTGCGCCCAAGTCTACCGGCGCCATTTTAAAAAAATGTATGCACGCAGAACCATGCTTGTTTCAAAGCATGGTGCCTATGTTTTTTATTTAGTTTTGGTTATTACGGGATCTGTATTTTGCTATTTTTAGTCCCTGTCAGCCTTCGATCTCTACACTCCCATTTCTTTGTTGCCTATATAGCTGTGGAGCGATGTCCTCCGATGACAAAAACCTCAGTTTTAGCCAGCTGTCATTCATTCACTTCTGAAGCTCAGCTAAGCATGCATGCATTTGTAAAGTAGGGTCTGTCGCACCAGGTTTGAATGATTAATATAGTTGGGTGTCATCAGCATAGCACTAGTATGTCAGACCATGCTTTTGGACAATTTTTCCAAGTGGTAGCATGTATATAGTGAACAGCAGAGGGGATAGTATCAAGCCCAGGGCACACTGTATTTTAGTGGTACAGGGTTTCAAGGAAAGGCCCAAAGGATACCCTTTATGTTCTGCCAGCCAAGAAGGAGTTGAACCAATGGAGAACCAAGCCATCTATGCCACAGTACTCTTATAGCCTATTAAGCAAGACTTCATGATCAGCTGTGTCAAAAGCTGCTGAATATGCTTGGAAGAACAAAGAAATCGAGAGCCCAATATGGTGTAGTATTGTTAAGTTGGTTGTGGTTTAAAGCAAAATATTTAGATATACTCACAAACATGGGTTACACATAGGCAACCACTTCAAGTACAGGTGGGGAGTATTTGAACCTGACCCCACTCAGGTTTTTAAGATGTCGCTCTCTGTAGATAGGAAACGGAGTAGCACCCCTCCACCGAGAGTGGAATCAAGATTTCAGCAAGGCTTGGTGTACAGAGGCGCCAGAGTAGAATAAAAACGTTTAAAAACCGTCTAAAAGAGGGGGATGTTCAGGTGGACTTACCTCCCTCGAAAATATGAAACTCAATTGAGTCACAATATATCAAAACAAAGATTTTTATTTAACCTCACTTGGTGCAACGCGTTTCGCAGGTGTGGTCCCGCTTCATCAGGCAAAAAGGAGCATAACTCAATGGGTCTAAATGCAGAAGTGAGTGCCTCTGTGTAGTGAGGCGCTCACTTCTGCATTTAGACCCATTGGGCTTGATTCACAAAGCGGTGCTAACTGTTTAGCATGGGTGTGCTAAACAGTTAGCATGTGAAGTGCCGTTCGCGGACCTTTGCGCGCGCAAAGTGCCGCAATTCGCGCGATCGCGGACTTTTGCGCGCGCAATTTGCCGTGATTCGCGGCAAATTGAGTGCGCAAAAGTCCACGATCGCGAATTGTGGCACTTTGCGCGCGCAAAAGTCAGTGAACGGCACTTCACGTGCTAACTGTTTACCACACCCGTGCTAAACGGTTAGCACCGTTTTGTGAATCAAGCCCATTGAGTTATGCTCCTTTTTGCCTGATGAAGCAGGACCACACCTGCGAAACGCGTTGCACTAAGTGGAGTTGAATAAAAAATTTTGTTTTGATATGTTGTGACTCAATTGAGTTTTATATTTTCGAGGGAGGTAAGTCCACCTGAACATCCCTCTCTTTTAGACGGTTTTTAAACGTTTTTATACTACTCTGGCGCCTCTGTACACCAAGCCTTGCTAAAAGCTGCTGAATGGTCAAGCAAAATCAAGATGGAACTTTTGCGTTTCCTGCCATGAGCAGATCATTGTAGATCTATAGCTATTACGTAATGTGCCAGCAACCATGTTGGACACGAATCTGGAAGGAGTGAGGAGACAGTGGCGGAAGGTGGCAGGTAAACTATAATGGGGTGGGGTAGGGAGTTGGGGCATCAGCCAGGTGTTTCCGTCGATATCGTCATTCGTGATTATCACACGCTGTTACCGCTGTGTACCCGATCAAGAGTGTCGGGCTGACATCTTTCAGCATGCCCTGATCAATACATGCGACCAGTTTCGTCCCAATAGTGGTCACATCGTTGATCGGGGATGCTTTTGGCGGCACCGATTTTTATTTGATGTGATAACGATCAAATCGAATGGTCAATCGACTGTCAAATCATTAGCTGTATGGGCACCTTTACTGCCAAGACCAATTTTCACCTTTCAGTACTGCTCCCTTTCATTTGGCAAAAAAACTATTACTTCTTATCACACCTGAATGTTCTATATATTTTTTTGGGGGGGATAAATTAGGGTTTTTGTGGGGGATTTTTTTTTTTTTGGGGGGGGTTAATTACTGTATTTTTTTATACAGTCTAAAGGGGAGAAAAAAATCCACAATTTCTCCATTTTTATCCACTATAGTTAACAGAGCTATTGAAAATGAAATCCACACATTTTATTTGCCTATTTATCCGGGTTATCACAACATATAAATGATGTTCATAGTAGAATACTGTATATGGTGACAATAATTTGGAAATAAAGGTGTGTTTTTTCCTGTTTCGTGTGTTTTCACATTGTGCTCTATCAGTAATAACAAGCCCATATTTTCATCCATACAGTATCTCACAAAAGTGAGCACACATCTCACATTTTTGTAAATATTTTATACTGTAGTATATTTTCTTGGTACAACGTTGAAGATATGATACTTCATACAATGTAAAGTAGTTGGTGTACAGCTTGTATATCAATGTAAATTTTCGATCCCATCACAATTACTCAACACATGGCTAGTGATGAGCTCCGGATCAAATTCAGATGGGGGGGGTTAAATTTACCCAGCAGCCTTCTTCTTTAACCCGTCCCATGCTGCCATCCAAGCCACGTCTCGTGACGACTACGCTTACTCCTTCAACCCGGAAGGAGGAAGTGTTTGTAGTCACGTGACCATGGCGTGGGACGGGTTAAAAAAGAAGGTTGCTGGGTAAGTTAACCCCCCCACCCCACACACACCCGCTCAGCTGCACTAATTAGGAGGATGAAATCCGAATGAAACTCATTCGGATTTCATCCGGAGCTCATCCATGCACACGGCCATTAATGCCTTAACCACTGACAACAAAAGTGAGTACGCCTCTAAGTAAAGAATTGTGTCTAAAGTGCCATTATTTTGTGTGCCCGCCATTATTTTTCAGCACTGTCTTCACTCTCTTGGGCATGGAGTTTTCTAGAGCATCACAGGTTGCCACTGGAATCCTCTTCCTCTCCTCCATGATGACATCACAACACTGGTGGATGTTAGAGACCTTCGCTCCTCCACCGGATATCCCATGGATAAAGTTGCAAAAGTAGTACAAAATGTATTGGTAGATAACAAGAACTGACATTTAAAAACAATTAAAAAGTTCCCCAGATGTAGGTTATAACCATACGTCCTGAGCACATCAATACCTCAATTATTATTATTTATTGTATTTATAAAACGCCAACATATTACGTAGCACTGGACATTAATTTAGGTGACAGACAATATTTAGGGGTGACATACAGCAATATGACAATACAGGAATACAAGAAAACCAGATCACACAGCACAGTATGAGTACATTGGAGGAGCATGGAGATTAGGCAAGTTAGGTTCACTCAAATGCATAGCATGGGTTTACAGTAATAGAGGTGCATGACCAGGTAGGACACAAAAGGAGGAGGACCCTGCCCAAAGGCTTACAATCTAGAGGGAGAGGTAGGGGACCAGAGTTCAGCTGTGGGTTTAGAGCAATTGTGAGGGGTGGTAGGCCAGAGTGAAAAGGTGAGTTTTGAGGGCCTTCTTGATGGTGTTGAAGGAGGGGGCTGTCCTAATGGGTGGAGGTAGGGAGTTCCATAGTGTTGGAGCGGCTCTTGAGAAATCCTGGAGGCGTGCATGGGACTGGGTGATGCGGGGGACGGTCAGGCGAAGTTCATTGGAGGAGCGGCTTGGTGTGTATCTCTGAGTAAGATCAGAAATGTAGAATGGACAGGTTTTGTGGACAGACACAATATCTTGAATCTCATTCTGGACTGGATAGGAAGCCAGTGGAGGGATTCACGGAGGGTAGCCGTCCTGATGGAGCGATGGGAGAAGTGGATAATTCTGGCTGCCGCATTCATGATGGACTGCAGTGGGCCTATTCGGGTCATAGGGAGACCAGACAGAAGGGAATTGCAGTAGTCAAGGCGGGAAATTATGAAGGCATGGATGAGGAGTTTGGTGGTGGCAGAGGTCAGGAAAGGGTGAATCTTGCAGATGTTACGGAGGGGGAAGTTGCAGGACTTTGTGAGGTTTTGGATGTGGGGAGTGAAGGAGAGTGCTGTGTCCAGGGTGACACCCAGACAGCGGGCTTGAGAGGTAGGGCGAATGGTAGCGTGGTTAACAGTGACTTGCACATCTGGGAGGTCCAGGGATGACCGGGGTGGGAAGATCATAAATTCCGTTTTGTCTAGATTTAGTTTCAGGAACCTCAATAAATATATGTGATATAGATTTTCACATGAAACATAATTAGAATTTAAACTAGCTCTGGTTAAGCACAAATGTGAGTAACAAGAAATGACCACAAATATGGTTTTGAAGCGTGGATGTAACAGAAGTTATGTTAATTACCCTAGAGGGAGGGCGCATATACATATATGCTTAATTATTGCTCAAGTCTTTTTATGGTTGTAAAGATATACTTGTCTATGTACTCCTCATCTGGTCGCCGCCACACTCTTGACACCATCTTTACCAAACAAGTTTATCTTTGTCTCATCAGACCACAGGGCATGGTTTCAATAATCCATTTTCTTAGTCTGCTTGTCTTCAGTAATCTGTTTACAGGTTTACTCATGCATCATCTTCATAGGCGGCTTACTTCTGGGTTGACAGCCATGCAGAGCAATTTGATGCAGTGTGCAGCATGTGGTCTGTGCACTAACATTCTGACTTTCCTACCCCCACATCCTCTGCAGCAACGTTTCCAGCACTCATACATCTATTTGCAAAAAGACAACCTCTATATAGGACACAGAGCATGTGCACCCAATGCCTTTGGTGGACCATGGCAAGGCCTGTTCTGAATGCAACCTGTTCTGTTAAACCACTCTATGGTCTTGGCCATCGTGATGCAGCTCACTTTCAGGGTGTTGGCGGTCTGTTACTCTACATAAACATGGCCTAAGTTATACGGGCGGTCATGCTAATAGCATAACTCGTGGTACACAGTGCTAATAGTAATATTGCTGTGCTCTGTGCATGGCAATATTACCTGGATTGTATGCATCAACCCCATAATTACAAGACAGGATTCTTTTGAGGGATCCTCGATGCCTGAAAAAATTTAATGCACAAGAAGAAGAGGATGACAGGCTAAGAGAAAGCATGTGTG
Organism: Hyperolius riggenbachi; assembly: GCF_040937935.1. Classification (NCBI taxonomy): domain Eukaryota; kingdom Metazoa; phylum Chordata; class Amphibia; order Anura; family Hyperoliidae; genus Hyperolius; species Hyperolius riggenbachi. Next base: position 217,419,326 of record NC_090655.1, read on the forward strand.
AAGCTATGAACATGCCTATGCAACAGCTGAAAGAAGCAGTGACTGACAGAGACATCTGGCATGCAGAAGTACATATGGTCACAAAGAGTCAGAGTCAACTGAACGAAAGGGTGGAGGAGCTGCTGATGCGATCACTACACGATCACTCCAAAAATGCTGCAAGCTGTGTTTTGCAATCGCTAATGGGACCAGCCCCATAGGGATCCACTGGAGTAGCGCTTTGCTGATCACCTATGATTGGCAAGTGAAGAAAAAGTGCTCCTGGTGTGTTTCAGCCCTTAGTTGATGGTTCTGTTGGTTGTTTTATTTGTGTAGATCTAGGTCTGGTTGCACATACAGTGTTTTACACCATAAGACCACCTGTGTTTTCCTGATTATTGACCAATGACATATCTATCTACATCTATTAACAATGTTCATGTAATGACAATGGTCGTGTTGTGGAATATCCGGGGTCTCAACTCACGGAACAAGAGGTCCTTAGTCTTCTATTATATTAAAGGGAACCTAAACTGAGAGGGATATGGATGTTTCCATTTAAACAATACCAGTTGTCTGACTCTCTTGCTGATGTCTTTGGCTGCAGTAGTGACTGAATCACACACCTGAAACAAGCATGCAGCTAATCCAGTCTGACTTCAGTCAGAGCACCTGATCTGCATGCTTGTTCAGGGGCTGTAGATAAAAGTATTAGAGGCAGAGGATTAGCAGGACTGCCAGGCAACTGGTATTATTTTAAAAGAAAAAATCCATATCCTTCTCAGTTTAGATTCCCTTTAAGAGTTATAGCCTGCAAGTTTGTATACTGACAACCACCTGCATGGTAATAAGATACTTTCCCTCAAAAAGCCATGGGTTGGACACTATTATAATTGTGATACAATAAGAGGGATGCAAGCAGCACTGCAGGGTGGAGGTGCATTATCTCATACGGCCTGCTGTGGGTAATTTTTGGGAACTCAATCCCCCTGTTCCTCTTTCTTCCTTATTCGTCCCTCTTTCAGGACTGATGTACAGATCTATGTCTATCTATGTATTTTTCTACTGAAAAATGTGTTTACTTGACCCCAGCCCTGCTCTAAGACAGCTTTGGACAAAATGCCTCGCCTGGAGATACTGAAATAAATCAGAGGGTTGTAAACCATATTTAACTCTAAGACTAGGGCCAAGACACAGCCTCTCAAACCAAATCCTGACGTAGGATAGGTGTCCGGGTAAACCAATTTTTCCACGGGGTCTGGTCACAGCCAGGGAGAAAATCCCTGTTCATAAGCAGAGGCTCCCTCAAAGAACGTAACTTAAGCAAATTCAAGTGCTTCAATTGAGACCTCCACAGGACATTAGAGAATTTTTAAATAAATTTGGATCTCATCATAAAAAAAAGGCACACACAACTATATATATATATATATATATATATATATATATATATATATATATATATATATATATATAATCAAACAAAACAGGCCCACAAATCCTCTCTTAGCCCTGCTCACAATCTAACCCTTTTTAAGCTTCGGCACAAACTCAATGTGAGTTTATCCTACAAAAAGTAAAGGTACTGTCCTACTGTTCCAGTAATAAAGCTGGAGCATATTTGGCAAGAAATATAAAACAAAAGAAATCATATGGCTCGATTCCATTTTTAATTGATCCACAAACAAAAAAATGTTGGAAGTCAAAAAAGTCATAAACTCACTAAAATTTGGCAAATCACCTGGCCCTGACGGGTTTGCCAATGAGTATTACAAAGTATTCTGGTCTTCCTTAGCCCCCACACTGCTGGATTTGTTTAAAACCTTTATGGCCTCAGGTTCTATTCCTGCTGAATACTTACATGCCACTATCACAGTTCTCATAAAACAGGAAAAAGATCTTAGTCCTGCTGGTTTCACTTTTAAATTACGACACTAAACTATATGCAAAATTATTGGCTATCAGGTTGATGCTCATACTACCGCATTTTGTGGACCCTGATAGGTGGGATTCACAAAGGGAAGACTATCTTCTAATGGTACCAAATGAATGGTTACATTACTAGCCTACTTCAGATCCTGTCAAACGCCTTCTGTGTTTCTTACCTTGGATGCGTAGAAGGTGTTTGACAGGGTTCACTGGGATTTTCTCGTCCACACTCTATGGAAATTTGGGTTCGCAGGCAACATCTTACAAGCTATTATGGTATTATATTCGAACCCAACGGCCAAGGTGAAAGCAGCTGGGTTTTATTCTAAGATCTTCAGTATAGCAAATGGCACCCATAGGGTTGCCCATTGTCACTCCTCATTTGTGATGAAAATGGAAATCCTGGATGATTTGTGTACCCACTCCATAGCCATACAAGGGCTGTGGAGTAGGAGATGAGGAGTCAGAGTCTAAGCAATTTTGGGTACCTGGAGTCAGAGTTGGAGGTTTCATAAACTAAGCAGTTAGAGTCGGATGATTTTTGTACCTACTCCACAGCCCTGGTTTGCACACGATGTGATCCTGTCTGTCAGAAATTCCTTGCCGTCTCTAGCTAACATCACAACTATTTTAAACAGTTTCACACAGATATTTTATTATAAAGTAAACCATCATAAATCTCTGATGTTAGAGCTGAATATACCTGCAGCTATGAAATCGAACATCTCCACTAAATTTCCTTTCCCTTTGGCCAAGCAGTCTGTGCCATATCTAGGCATCTACCTTACTAGAAATACTAAGGATCTTTACTAAGCTAACTTTATTTCCTTACTCTCACAGGTTAAAGTGTAATTAGATAATTTAAGCAAATTTGAGATGATATCATGGGTAGGAAGACTCAATGCATTTAAAATGCACACTTTGCCAAAAAATATTATACATCTTCCATTCTTTAAACATACCATTACTGCGTATCTTTTTTGGCAAATGCAGAAACACCTCTTAGGTTATATCTGGAATGGGAGAGGAAACATAGGGTTGCTATCAGTCATCTCACTAATTTAAAAACACAGGGATGTAGGAGTGTCCCAGATATAGAGACGTATTATCATGCAGTTATATTCGATAACTCTAAACTCTGGTGCCATAATCCTCCCAGAAAGTTATGGCCTAAATTGGAAGAAATTATCCTGGGACAATCAATGAAAGCATTGTAAATCGGTATAAATTTGCGTCTTAAATTTCCAAAACCTTCTCTAATGACAGCACAAGCTACAATGAATTCCTGGCAACATTTCAAAAGATTATCCTCTAAGAGTAAAGCTAATGTGACCCCAATATTAGTTGCAAATGCAAGACAGAAAATAGAGCACACTCAGGGAGCAGTATATATCAGATTCTTAAATTTGGAATAATCTCACCTTGTGTAGTAGCTGGCAAACCCATATACAGTAGGTTTGTTCAGCAGCAGGGCTTTTGTCCCTCTAGCCAGAGACTGGGCTTGACAATTTAGCTGATCCTCCTCTGTTGTAGATAAAACAAGGATACGCTGGTACTTCTCTGTGAATATCTGCCTGGTCTGTGCGCTTGTTCTGCTATAGGCAGCTGCACTACAGACTATGACAGTGACAGGCAGCGCTGTTTGAATGGAGAGCTAGAAAGAAACTCCTCAGCTGTATCTATAGCCTTGCAGAGCAACAAACAGGCAATTATGAGTATGAATGAATAAGCTGTGCAGCTGCCCTGTAATGATAAAAGGTATTATTAGTTGAACTTTCTTGCTTAGCTCACTTAATTGTGAATTTTAGCTTCCAACCATTGGATAAAGCAGGTATTACCTTATTGAACCAATTATTCTTGAACAATAAATTGCTCACTGCAGATCAAATAAATAAAACCTTTAATTTACCTCTCAGATATTTCAAATCAGCTGATTTCGGCACCCGGCTCTGAGAACCGAGCGCTGAAACTGTGCGCCCCATAGCAGCAATGCTATGCTGCGCGGGGCGCGTATCGGTAATTTGGGGCTCTGGCGGCTGCCAGACCGTGAATTACATCTCCATCCGAGTTGCGACAACTCGGAGGGGGAATAGTATTTAACGCCGCCTCGGAGTTTAGCAGCAGTGGTGAGAGACGTCATTCGGCTCTCACCACGCCGAACTGGGCGGCGCCAAATTAATGTGCACCCCAGATATTTACCCTATATAGACTAATAAACTGCCTTTCCAAACATGTTACCTCTATCTCTACTCTATTTAGACATATTCTGACTTTCCTCAAAGCACCATTCCCCTAAAAGGAGGCATCTCTTTATGGTATAAAGAATGTATTACTGTACTCATATAAGTCAGTCACTACACAAATGCACTACAATCTGTGCGTATGACTTGAAGCTTTCAATAACAACCCCACAAATAACTATGGCTTTCAATTCTGCCTCTAAACTATCCTATTGTTTATCTCATTAGGAAACGCTTCAAAAATCTTCCTCTGGTGGTACTATACCCCCAAAAAACCTCTAGATCCCCTCTTTGCTGGCGGAATTGTGGTCATGTGGCCACCTTTCACCCTATTTTATGGTAATGTCGCATCATCCGCTCCCTATGATGTGAAATTCAAAGGTTTATACAAGTGCATTTAGACTCTAAATGTATACTATCACAATCTCTATCTCTTCTTAATGTAAGAATCCAAGATATACCTCCACCCAATAAGCTAATAATATTTCATATTCTAGCAACAAATAGGCAACTAATCACTTCCTATTGGAACCAAAGAGACGCCCCTACACTAATCCAAATATGCTACCAGGTAGAGCATAACTTAACATTGGAAAGGATTTTTTTTTTTTTGTCATCATTGATGATCTACCAACTTCACTGCTGATCTCCTATGGACTGCTCCTTACCAGATTGATTATTGATGCAACTTTGCTGAACCCCTTCAGCCACATCATTGGTGACATTTATCTCATCTTGGTCTAACTGCTGTCCCCCTGTCTATGCTTCCACTTTCCACACCCCATCCTACCTTATCCCTTCAGTGCAAAATGTACCCCTTCCCTCCTATTAACTCCCTGACCCCTCCACCATTTCCCAGCTATCTACCTCCCCATCTTGCTATCCCCCATCACCACATGCTCTACCTCCACCTCCTTCTACACCTTGTCCCCCTTCTGTTTCCCCGCACACTCTCCCCTTCTGTCTTTAGACTCCCTTTTGGCCCTCAACCCCCATGCACCTCCCTTCCCTCCCCCCACACTCTACCCACACACCCCCTCGGCATAACCTTATTCCTATCCATCCTACCCCTAGGCATTCACTCCCTGTTTCCTGTGGCCTCTGGAATGCCAGGTCTACCCGCAATAAGCTGCTCTATGGAACTCGCTCCCTCCACCCACCAGACTCGCCCCCACCTTTAATACCTTCACACAAGCTCTCAAGACTCACCCTTTCATGCTCGCATACCCCCCTACACCAGCACCATAATATGTTCTGACACCCTCTCAACAGATACACCTATTGTCTCCACCCCCACCCTTTAGATTGTAAGCCTCTGGCAGGGCCCTCTCCCTTAGTGTTTCCAGCTTGATTATGCAATCGTACTGACACTCATCCCTTTTGTGGACTAGAACAATCTCTATTTTGACCTATGACACTGTATTATCAAATAATTTGCATGATCTTGTTTTGTTGTGAGTTTCCTGTATGTCCTACCTGTATGTTAACCCTTTTATCTATTGTGCAGCGCTGCGTAATATGTTTACGCTTTATAAATACAATAAATAATAATAATAATCTGAGAGCATGATTAAAGCATATCTCACCATAGCTTTTCTTTGTCCCCTCCCTGGTGATTTTTTTTAACTTTTAAGTCCAGAACGTAAGTTAGTTGAAACCTTATTAGGTTTGTTTTCCCTTTGAAGGTGTTATATGATATCTTGCACTATGCATTTTCTGAGGTATTCTGCTCAACTAACCTCTAACTTCTCTCCTATTTTCATCTTTATTAACAAACAAAGTTTGATTATAGTTTTATTTTTCAGTTCTATACTATAGAGTTTTTATACACAGTTATAGTTGTGTTCATCAACCTTAAAGTGGTCTTAAAGCCAGCATTTCTACTTTGCTCTGAAAGATTCCTCACAGTCACAGCTTGAAAGCTGCTATCCCAGAAAAAAAATCTAGCAGAACATCACTGAAATGGTTAAACAAAGCACTTTCTCCTGCTATTCAGCTTCAAATCCACAACCAAACTGGAGATAACAGTATCTTTTTTACTTGTTAAACACAAATGTATCAACACTGGAATGTAAACTGTCTCTGCTTCAGGCACACACAGTGTTCAGAATAGCTCATTAGAAGATTTTAATATATAATAAAAAGCAGTTATAATAGAAAAAGAATAAAATTCAATGCCAGCTTTCAGGGCAAGAAAAACTACACTTTGGAAACTTGTAATTTGTAAACAGACAAAATTAGGTGTGCACAAAAGCAAATATGAGAACTATGAGTAATAAAAAGTAGGAAAACACTTTTTTATTGAATGTTATATCAGAGTTTGAGACCACTTTCATCATTCTAATGTTTACAATGTGGGTTCCAATCAAAGAGACTTATCCTAACCTGATTTATCGGTTAGTCCTGTTTTACAATTGTTCTACAATTCCTGATCTCAAACAACTCCTGATTATAAAGTACTTTGTTGGCTTTGCCATGATGCAATTTTTATTTCTTACCTTCTATGGCAGTTGTTTTGTAATGGGGATTACTCCACAAATGCTTGTACAACTTCTACAAGGACAATGAATGCTACTGTGATTCTGTTTATTCCCGTATGTAACTTGGAAAATTTCAATAAAAGTGAAAGTTGGAAAAACAAAACAATGATTAACACTTCCATTTTTGAAACAGAGTAACCAAGCAGCACCGGGTGACCCAAAACCACTAGGAAAGTACCGGAGACTAAAAGAGACTGAAAAGCCCTCCTACTAAAAAGCAATGCTTGGTGGGATTTGCCTTCTTACCACAGAAGGTACTTGCGATAATTCAGCTTTAAGTGAACAATCTGTTATATTTTCCTGTTATGTACACTATTTTTACATGTAACCCACACAGACACGGGGAGAAAATACAAACACAGTGCAGGTAGTTCCCTGAGTGGGATTTTGAACCACTGGGGACACAATGCTGCAAGGCGAGAGTGCTATACACTATGACACCATGCAACCTATCAGACCTTAGAGTGTTCCTATTGCATAGGTTCACGTTTCCATGGGCTGACACTTCAGAACAGTTTTCAGGTTTACAACAATCCCATGTGCAGCTGATCTATTTAACTGTAACTACCTACCACTACTAGCAGATAATAAGAAAGAATGTCACAATATGGCTTAATTCATGTTATCCTGGTCAGGCAGAATTGCCTCCTTTTAAATGTTGCTTCTCCCAAAGTTACTATGTGTTCAGAACGCTAAATCCCCTGCTACATATCGTATCTTAAAGGACAACTGAAGTGACAAGGATATGGAGGCTGCTATATTTATTTCCTTTTTAAGCAATACCAGTTGCCTGGCTGTCCTGCTGATCCTCTGCCTCTAATAATTGTAGCCATAGACCCTGAACAAGCATGCAGCAGATCAGGTGTTTCTGACATTTTTTGTCAGATCTGCCTGGGATTAGCTGCATGCTTGTTTCTGGTGTGAATCAGACAACATTGCATCCAAATAAGTCAGCAGGGCTGCCAGGCAACTGGTATTGTTTAACAGGAAATAAATATGGCATCCTCCATGTCACTCTCACTTCAGTTGTCCTTTAATCACATTAAAAATAATTTCATATGGGGAGGGAGAAAGGCTAGGATCTTCTACAACACCTAGCCTAAAAAAATCAGGAGGCATGGGTCTACCTGATATTGAGATATACTATTATGTTACTAATTTGGAGATGGCAAGAATTTAATGGTCCAATCCCTTTGAAAAGCCTTTGGCATCTCTAGAATGATTTATTGGAGACTTATCCACATGACATTCTTTCCCGCATGCTATTAAAACCACTCACTTAGCATGGCAATACGGTAAACATCCACCCAATGCTCATTTTACATTACATCCTAGTGTACCTCTTACTGCTTTACAGGTAATGATTCCCAATCCTGACATTGATCTATCAATGTGGCAGACACTGGGGCCAATGTGCAATCAACTTTTTCTCCTGCATTTTCTCCTTGGTGAGATTTTCACAACTTGTCATAAACTGCCTTTTAAGCCACCAGCAAGTAAGTAAATACTCAAAACACATTTTATAGTATTTTTTTAACCAATGTTTGGGTACTTTTTCAATTGTAAAATGATGAAAAGTTAGTTTAAAGAGGTGAAAATGATCTCCTAGGCCAGTGATCTGCAAACTTGGCCCTCCAGCTGTTAAGGAACTACAAGTCCCACAATGCATTTGCCTTTATGACCATGACTTTGGCTGTCAGCCTCCTGCAATGCATTATGGGACTTGTAGTTCCTTTACAGCTGGAGAGCCAAGTTTGCAGATCACTGTCCTAGGAGATAACCAAGGTGAACGAGTCAATTGCACATGGGCCTGGATCTTTCACACCTAAATGATTTATATGACGGAACTAAAATGAAATCCTTCCACACGATACAAGCTCAGTACAATATTCCTAGTTCCAGCTTCTTTACTTACCATAGGATTTTTAATCTTCTTAAAGGGGAACTGAAGAGAGAGGTATTTGGAGGCTGTCATGTTTATTTCCTTTTAATCAATACCAGTTGCCTGGCAGCCCTGCTGGTCTATTTCTCTGCAGTAGTATCTGATTAAAACCAGAAACAAGCATGCAGCTAGTCTTGTCAGATCAGACTTATAAGTCTGAACCACTGAAACACCTGATCTGCTGCATGCTTGTTCAGGGGCTATGGCTAATAGTATTAGAGGCAGAGGATCAGCAGGGCTGCCAGGCAACTGGTATTGTCTAAAAGGAAATAAACATGACAGCCTCCATATACCTCTCTCTTCAGTTCCCCTTTAAGTCTAAAAACATCACTATCCCAAAATTAAATAGTTATATCATCGCAATACTCAGCTCCAAGAACCATTTCCAGGATGGTATTGCCCTATGGCAGTGATTTGCAAACTTTGCTCTCCAGCTGATAAGGAACTACAAGTCCCACAATGCATTTGCCTTTATGAATCATGACTGTGGCTGTCAGACTCCTGCAATACATTATGGGACTTGTAGTTCCTTAACAGCTCAAGAGCCAAGTTTGCAGATCACTACCCTATGGTATAATGACCTCATAGATGCAAGGCACTCCACAATAATCAAATACCTACACACTTATGATCTAAAGTGTCCATTTTCCCTGAAACAATTACCATATTTGTGGGACCAGAACACGCACTTTTTCTCTTACAGATAATGGTATCTAGGACCAAGCTTGGGATCAGTAATCTGAAATACATTGCCCTTTCAGTAATCATTAGGGGACAAATCTCTCAATCGCAGAAGGGTTGTGAGGGATTTTCTCATGGTATTAAGATTGTCTATGGCCACAATGCGTGATGTATTCCTGCAACTTTGAAGGTTCTGACCAAAGTCTGCTATAATATCTGTATCTGATGAATATGGGTCCTCTAACACCAGTAACAGATCATTGCATAATATGTGATTTTGTTTGATAAACTACTATAGTATAATCTCGTTATAGTAAACTACAAGGGACCAGAAAAAATGGTTTACTATATCAGAAATTGTCCTATAAGTGGTCCAGCATGTCCTGTTACGTTCTCTGTTGCAAAGGACAAACTCTGTCCTCCCACTGGAGGTACAGTACAAGCACTTGCACATTTGGTGGACTACAAGGTTAAGTATACCTTAGGGCTGCATAGGCAGGCTGGACAAATTGCTGGTACAGTATCCAGGGGCAGGCTCCTTAGAAATTGCAGCCATCACTGAATAGAGGCAGCCACTCACTTCCCGTGAGTGGCTCAGATACCTCAGCGGGCGGGACTTGCAGCACCAGCCTGAAGAGAGCAGCAGACCATGGGTTTCACACTGACATATGACGCATGCACCGCCCACTTTTTTCTATATCAAGAGCCAGCGTAATGTAGGGAACCAAAAACCATGTTTACTATAACAGAAGTTTTATCAGATTCGGATTTACTGTACCAGGTGTTGCTCCCGTAGACTTATAATGGAAATTAGCCGGGACCTGGAGAGGTAGTTTACTATACCCAGGTTTATTATAAATGAGATTGTACTGTGTACTACTAAAGCCTGGCTTCCATGTAGTATGAGAGCTTACCTACACAATCTGTTTATAGTATTTATTATCATTTGGCCCTCATACTATATGGAGGTGGTAAAATTGACCAATCATGAGCCAGTCAAAACTGAATGTATGTATGCACCGTAAATCCAGTATCTGGAGTTCCCATGACTGTAGCTAATAATAGGGGTGATAGAGGGAACCCCAATCTATTCCCCCGCAAAAGAGGAAATTACCATAAGTTACATCAATCAATTTGTCGCTATTCTAGCCACAGTTAAGAAGTAAATAAGATTCACACATGCTATAAAATATGGGAAGAAGTTGGAAATTACAAGAAGTAAATCTGGCCACATGGAGCCCCTACCACACCTTTACACACACCCTTATTTTACATGTTGCAAGCCCCCCTTTCTCCCTATAAAATGCCCTGGTGTCTATTGCTACCCCCCTCCCTCCACTATACGGTTCCCTTGTGTCTAGTGGTCAACAGTAGTATGCTTAACAGAATCAAACTCCAAATATAAAGTGACTATAATTCTGTCTACAGCATTCTTATGTACACATTCTGCACAGAGTTTGTATGTTCTTCCCGTGTGTGTGTGTGTTTCCTCGGGAAATGGAGGGACAAGAGGGACGTTTACTTTCTGTCCACCATTCACACAGACACGACAGTCCAAATTCAACGGTCAACTGAGGTCATTGAAAAGCCCCTTGCCGTCCACGAATATAATGTCAACATGGGAGGGGTGGACTTCAATGACCAGAGGTTAGCGCTCTATTTAGTTTCCCAGAAAACAAGACCCTGGTATAAGAAAGTGTCTTTTTATCTGATTCAATTGGCAGTTTACAACAGCTTTGTTCTCTACAGTAAGGCTGGGAGAACTGGATCTTTCCTTCAATTTCAGGAACAGATCATTCTGGACATCCTGTATCCAGGAGGTGCCAGGCCACCCCCCCAGATGCAACTAGCCGACTGCATGGAAGGCATTACGCCTATCAGATTCCGAGTACCCCAAGTCAACGCATCCGAAGAAAATGTTGTCGTGTCTGCAGCAGTGCTAGAAGAAGGACTGACACCGTTTTTTATTGTCCCCGCTGTCCTGACCAGCCTGGCCTATGCGTAGGGGAGTGCTTTGAGAGGTACCACGAGCAGGTACACTATTAGAACCTAGGGAACTCCAGACACAGGAGTAGGCACACACTCAGTGGTCTTTCGCACATTGTCCCAGGGGGAGGAGAGGTAAGCTTGAAAACAAAACAAAAAACAGGTAAGCATAAAAGTCGGAAGAAGGATCGGTTTCCATGCTTGATATTGCTGATCTGTCCTGGGTTGGCGATATAAGACGGCATGTTTGAATTTCCCTTGAGTGTGGACACCCCCGGTTTATATGTGATTTACTTTGGGCCTATGATGATGCTTTAATGCCACACAGAGTCATCTCTATTGGCAGGCATATTGCTGTATACTACAGGCATAATGCTGTATACTAAAGTTCTGAGGCCCAGTCACATAAGTTGGTGGCTCACCCTGAGTGCAGGGTGGCATGGGGTGTCTCTCTCCTGAGGTTATCACTGCCATTGATGTGGAGGAAGATCTGCCATTGATGTGGAGCAAGGTATGTTTGCCGTTCATTTTTCCTTTCAGCCCAGAGTGCATTACCCGTATACCCAATATAAGGAGTATAGCAGAAACTCCTAATACTGGCCATACATGTAATGATTGCAGAGACCCTAAAATGCCAGGACAGACTCCACAAATGACCCTAGGACCCAAGTGGACACCCTAAAGTATTCTGTGAGGTGCATGGTGAATTCATAGAAGATTTTAGTTTTTGTCACAAGTTAGCAGATTTTTTTTTTTTTTTTTTTAACAAAGTGTCATTTTCCGTTAACTTGTGACAAAAAATAAAATTTTCAATGACCTCACCATTCCCCTCATGGAATACCTTGTTGTGTATTCTTTCCAAAATGGGGTCATTTGTGGGGTTTGTTAACTGTCCTGGCAAGTGGGCGGGGTGCTAAATTTTGAGCACCCCTGTAAAGCCTAAAGGTACTCATTGGACTCTGGGCCCCTTAGCGCAGTTAGGGTGCAAAAAAGTGCCACACATGTGGTATCGCCGTACTCAGGAGAAGTGGTATAATGTATTTTGATTTGTATTTTTACATGTACCCATGCTGGGTGGGAGAAATACCTCTGTAAATGACAATCTTTTGATTTTTTTTACACACAATTGTCCATTTACAGAGGTATTTCTCCCACCCAGCATGGGTATGTGTAAAAATAAACCCCAAAACACATTGTACTACTTCTCCCGAGTACGGCGATACCACATGTGTGGCACTTTTTTGCACCCTAACTGCGCTAAGAGGCCCAAAGTCCAATTAGTACCTTTAGGATTTCACAGGTCATTTTGCGGCATTTGATTTCCAGACTACTCCTCACGGTTTAGGGCCCCTAAAATGCCAGGGCAGTATAGGAACCCCACAAATGACCCAATTTTAGAAAGAAGACACCCCAAGGTATTCCGTTAGGAGTATGGTGAGTTCATAGAAGATTTTATTTTTTGTCACAAGTTAGCGGAAATTGATTTTTATTGTTTTTTTTCACAAAAGTGTCACTTTGCCAAAATGTCAGGACAGTAAACACACCCCACAAATGACCCCATTTTGGAAAGTAGACACTTCAAGGTATTCAGAGAGGGTCATGGTGAGTCCGTGGCAGATTTCATTTTTTTTTGTCGCAAGTTAGAAGAAATGGAAACTTTTTTTTTTTTTGGTCACAAAGTGTCATTTTCCGCTTACTTGTGACAAAAAATAATATCTTCTATGAACTCACTATGCCTCTCAGTGAATACTTTGGGATGTCTTCTTTCCAAAATGGGGTCATTTGGGGGGTATTTATACTATACTGGGATTCTAGCCCCTCATGAAACATGACAGGGGGTCAGAAAAGTCATAGATGCTTGAAAATGGGAAAATTCACTTTTGGCACCATAGTTTGTAAACGCTATAACTTTTACCCAAACCAATAAATATAGGCTGAATGGGGTTTTTTTTAAATCAAAAACATGTTTGTCCACATTTTTCGCACTGCATGTATAAAGAAATTTTACTTTATTTGAAAAATGTCAGCACAGAAAGTAAAAAAAATATTTTTTTTGCCAAAATTCATGTCTTTTTTGATGAATATAATAAAAAGTAAAAATTGCAGCAGCAATCAAATAGCACCAAAAGAAAAAGCTTTATTAGTGACAAGAAAAGGAGCCAAAATTCATTTAGGTGGTAGGTTGTATGAGCGAGCAATAAACCGTGAAAGCTGCAGTGGTCTGAATGGAAAAAAAGTGCCTGGTCCTTAAGGGGGGTAAAGCCCACGGTCCTCAAGTGGTTAATATTCAAGAAGATGAGCTGCAGCACTATAGGAGTTATATATGTAATGGAGTGTGGCTGTAATAAAAAAAATATGTTGGAAAAATAAAACAAATAATCTGCCAGGATTTTGGAGTATGATAGCCCTGATGAAGAGAGGTCGATTCTCAATGAAACGTGCAGCTAAAACTAGTTACAAAACCTCTGGATGCTGTTTTCTTCACTTCCTGCTGCACCTCCTCTGTGTAAGGCTCCCGAAGCATGCAAGTGACCCGACGCAGCAGGGCTGTGGAGTCGGTACAAAAATCTTCCGACTCCAACTCCGACTCCTCAGTTTCTGAAACCACGACTCCGACTCCAACTCTGACTCCGGGTACCCAAAATTGCTCAGACTCCAACTCCTTGACTCCGACTCCTTAGTCTAATACTTAACAGGGCTGTGGATTTTGTACAAAAATCATGCAACTCCGACTCCCGACTCCTCAGTTTCTGAAACCACGACTCTGACTCCAACTCCGGGTGCCCAAAATTGCTCCGACTCCTCGACTCCGACTCCAACTCCACAGCCCTGCGACGCAGGTCAGGTGACACGGCAGAACTCGTATATGGATGCAGCAGCACAGCAGCTGGGAGCTGCAGGAACAGTAGAAGACGCCGTCCACAGATTTTGTAAGTCCTTTCTGCTGTGCACTGCTTGGCAAAACAGTAAAGTACGACCCCCATTCTCCCCCCCCCCCCCCCCCCCGCCAGTCATGTCGGTTGGTCGATGCTGTCGAATGCTCCTGGTGAAGTTGCAATGCCGTTGTTCTAAGTTGTTGATCTGGAAGTGTTACATTATGACACAATCACTGACAGCAATTTACACATTTCAACTGGGACAATTTGAGCACAGGTGGAGTATCAAAACTAGTGCGATTAAAAACTGCATCATGAGATCACAAATATTGTGACCTTTCAACCCCCCAAATAATTAGGAAGAAATCCATCACTTGTTCTAACAACACATTGTGACTGGACAGTCTGGAATTTTAAGTAGAGGCAGTTCTCAATCACTTTTACAATATTGTGGGTACACATGTAGAAGTACGTAGAAGTACGGCTTTTATAAATAGTAATATTATGTTTTGTATATATTTAGCTAATATGACAGAAACAGACTGCCCATGAATCTGTCATGGGGTGGACCATGCCATCCAATAGCTCCTTCTCTGCAATGCTAATCTAATATGATGTGAGCAAGAGGTGCATTCTGCACAGAATATAGCATGCAGATTCTATTCCACGTATTATAGATATGTGATTTGTGCAGCCATTGTGAGCACACAAGAAGGGATAAGTGGTTACACATACAGTACTAGCCCTACTAAGGGCTGGTGCACACCAGAGCGATTCTGGAGCGGTTTTTTAAACGCTTGCAGGGGGAAAACCGCTTGGCTAATGAAAGTGAATGGTATGGTGCACACCACAGCAGTTCGTGTTTATCCACAAACGCAAACTCCTGGGCTGCATCATTTTTTTTTGATTTCTGAGGCATTTCTGCCTCAATGTTAAATAATGGGAAAGTGGTAAACCGCTCTGAAAAACGATAGATCAGAGCGTTTTTCCAGTCCTTTTTGTAACAGAAGCTGTTCAGTAACAGCTTTCCTGTAACAATATATGAAATCTGCTACGGAAAGGGACTTCAGATAATTTCTTACGCCCAGTGCAAACCAAAAACCTCCTAAAAAGAAAATAGAAGACAAAAGAGTTTTATCTGACTGAGAAAAGGCTGCTGAAGATTTTAGCACTGAAAATTTCAAAGGGTCATTACTTCAGTTTGTTTTGCATCTTAAAATAAAAAAAAGCAGATTTGTCACGGATGCTTTTTAGAATGCAGTCTTAAAGGGAACCCGAGGTGAGAATAATATGGAGGCTGCCATATTTATTTCCTTTTATGCAATACCAGTTGGGTGGCTGCCCTGCTGGTCCGCTGCCTCTAATACTTTCTAATACTTTCAACCATAGACCCTGAGCAAGCATGCAGCAGGTTGGGGGCTGTTTAAAAGGAAATAAATATGGCAGCCTCCATATCACTCTCACCTCAGGTTCACTTGAAAAATGAAGCTCTTTAAAGAGGAACTGTCAGCCATGCTATCTCAGAAAAAAACATAAGTAAATACTTGCTCTACTTACATAACATATGTATTGCACTGTCCACGTTTTGATTTTAGTGATTTTTCTACAGTAAAAAGAGAGAAAATCCTTCTTAGCATTCCCCATTTTAACTGTGGCTATTTTGAAGCTAATCCTGATGTCATTTCCTCCCCTTACTCTCCTCTGCCTGGTTTGCCCGCCCTTCACTATAGAAAGTGCATTGTCTCAGCATGAGAAAAGGCCAATCGGAGAGAAACAGAGGTGTGGGAGGGGAAATCAGGAGGGAAAGAGGCTTCAGCCAATCAGGCTGCATTAGTTAAGTCTGAGGGGATGTAGATAAGCAAAATGCCACGCCATCTGAGGAAACGAGCAGACGCTCGTGAAACATGTTGAGGCTGCTTGTGGCATCATCGTGTGCTTGCTGGGCTGCCTGACCACTCCTGCTGCACTAACGGATACAGCACTCCTGACCACTAGCACGATCCCCGGATTTGGGATCCTTTATGGGGATTCTCCACCTCGCCTTCACCTATGCGTGGATGAACTTTACCAGACACTTGAGGGCCTAGGGGTGAGCATTTCCACACAAACAATTAATGCTCAATGTGATGATGCCGGCTTATACACTATCGCTGCTGCATCCACTTCTGGCTCTATATTAGAGGCACTTGCTTGAATGACTATTCTGCTTGCTTACATGTGCTTTTCATCTTTGCTGGATTGAACTGTCCTCACTACAGGCTTGTTTGTTTATCCTGCTATTGCTGATGGCAGGGCTGCATGCTTTTTGAGTCTGCTGGGATACTAAGGCAATAACAGTGAACTGCTTTGTGCTCTATATACATCCACTGGAGCTCACTATATGCAAGGACGTAGCCTGTTCAGCTCTTGCATCACCTGGATCCTTTATGGACAGTCTTGTACCACAGGAGCAAAGTTCTCCTCTTCTGGATTCACTAACTGTGCAGGTTTTATAATGCTGTGGTGGAGACCCCCCTGCCGAGATGATAATCTTTGTCTTACAGCTTAGTGGTGCTGCTTGATCAAGGCCTTGATATTTTGCTGCATGTTTGGTGAATGTTGCTTGAGTGGATGAGTGGGGCTTTGGCTTACAGGGGTTGCTGGGGATATGTGCTGCAGGGTTGGTGGTTGGGAATATGGTTCAGGCAAATTTAATGATTTTTTCTACAAATAAAATTTCTACAGTTTTTCATAAATATCGTCTCTTTTGAGGTTTATTGGTGTGTACCGCCCACAACACATTTAACCTTCCTAATTGGTTTTGTTAGAGAAGCAAAAAAAGGACAACCCAGCATGCCCTGCAACTTCCTTTTTGTGTACCAAATTGTGTGTGTACCAAATAAGAGTCAGGTAAATTGGGGAATAATCATTTATCAACAAGAAAAGTAATAGTGATTGCAACTTTTGGATTGCCTGGTTAGCATCCTTATGACTTGTTTGCCAGATAAAAATAAAGAATTGTTTTTTTATTTTATGCTCGACAGTTACACTTTAAGTAAACCAGTAGAGGGAAGCCTCTGGATTATCCATAGGCTTCCCCCATCCCTTTCACCTCCACCGATCCAGCAATGGGGTCCCCTAACGCTCTTCAACAAAAGCTTGATAAAGAGTACACGAGGCCACACTCCTGTCTGTGGATGAGTGTGGCTGCACTATGCAGGATGCCTAGTGCCTGTGCAGTAGCACAGAGCCAAACGAGCTTGGGTTTTTCTGCCGAGTCTGAGCGACTTAGTGTCGTTGCACCTGTGCAGTGTGGCTGTGCGTTTCCAGAGGGACCAGCACTGGATCGGTGTCTTGAGGAGGATGTGGGTAGCCGCTGGATGATCCAGTGCAGAGACTGATGGGTATGGATCAGTAATCTCTGGATACATAGCAACAGATGCTGGTGATGGGGGAAAGGACACAGGGGTTACAAAGTGCACATATAAAATATACTATTATCTTCCGTTATTACCTTCCTTACTGCCAGTTTTTGTAATGGCTCCTCTCTACTAGTGATGGGTCGTTCGCGAACGAGCCGGCTCTAAGAGCCGGCTCTTTGCTGCAAACGAGAGGAGCCGATGCTCAATTGAAAAAGAGCCGATGCCTGTGTGAGTCACTCACTCACCAGTGTGCTGAGCGGCGAGCGAGCGAGCGGCACGCTATCCCTCCCGAGTCCCGTCCCTTCCAACACACACACAGTCAGGCAGCGAATGAGGAGCGAAAGGGGGCGGTGACAAGGGCTACGTCACCCCCCCCCCCCCCCCCTAGTCTGTGCCTGCTAACAACGCCCACCGAGCATCATAGCAACCCTCTACCCTGCTATAATCCAATTGCTGTGTGTTTTGTTTTCGTGCAGCCAGCCAGCGCTGCCGCTGACAGCCTGACACACAGTATATTGTATGTTATAGGGGTGAGGGAGGCAATGGCATTGCTTATACAAGAAGTTTATATACAAAGTACATACATAAATAAAAACAGTGACACAAAATGATTTGTTAAAGTGGCAGTGGCACCACAGAAGTGAGTCTCTTCTGCCAAGTAGACAGGGACTGATATCCAGGAAGATCCAAACAAAACAGACAAGCCCAGAACATTGCAAGGAACACTGAGTAAATTGCAAATAGAATAAAGTTGAACATATAGCCTGGGTAAGACGTGGCCCTGCACTGTTGGAGGGGGAGGGATGAGGGGGGTTGTAAAGGTTATTTTCCTGTACTATCTGTTATGTTATCTTATTATACTATGCCCTTGTTTTGGGTAACGATTAATCAAGGTGGTGAAAATAAATAAAATATGTTAAAAAAAGTTACAAAATAGTAACTGTGTATTTTTTTGTAATGAACAAATGCTTAAAAATGCTTAATGTATGAATAAGAAATAGCTTATACACAAACAAACCATTCATAATTGCTTAATTAGGCTCAAATATAAGCATACAAGTGATATTAAATGAAGAGCCGATTCGGAGCCGTAAGAGCCGGCTCTTTAATGGGAGCCGATTCAAAAGAGCCGATTCTCTTAAAAGAGCCGTAATTCCCATCACTACTCTCTACTTCCTCCCAGTTTGCCTATAGGTCTGAACTTCCTGTCCGTGTCCCACCTCTTCCCGTGCATTCTCCTCCTGGTTTATGGGATGTTCAGTTCACCCTAGTGGAGAATTAAGGCACTGCAGGCACCATTACAATGCTGTTCCAAAAAACCCCCAAAGTACTGTACAGTCAAATTGACGGTCAAAATATTGACTGAGTCAATACTCTGTTGCCACTCATTTCAGAAATAGCCCTGACAAATCCCAGCATCATCCTTGTGCAGTAAACTTAAAATAAATAAATAAATGAAAACAAATAACATGTTTCAATTAAAATCAATGTTGTCCCAGACATGAGGCCTCAATTGTTTTACTTTTGATTGTGACTTGTATTCATTCAATACAATCTGGGCCAAGCAAAATCCCTGCTCAGCAATTACAAGTGCTTGTTTCGATGGCCCTTAAAGCGGACCTGAACTCAGAACTTCCTCTCTGCTCTGAAAGATACGCAACAACATAATAACCTTTAAAGAAAAACATTACTTTGTTACAGCCTATACAAATCCTGCAATACATCTGCAATGTGTCTACTTCCTGCTTTCACAGAAGCAGACATATTGTTAACATCCTGTATTTACAAATGAGCTTATCTATTGTGGCAGTCTGCTGACCCAGGGGAGAGATCAAATTGCAACTTGTGATTAGGCACATATGTAATTAGGCTCTAAATACATACAGGGTGCATTTCTCTATGTTTTCCTTCTGTCCTGTGCAAGAGTTCAGGTTCATTTTAACAGTAATTTCTGAGAAGTCATGAAATTTCGAAGGAAAAAAAAGTAATTTTACTAAAGGAAGGACTGTGCATAGAAATTTCACTGACCAGTCTAGACCAGGCACGGGCAAACTTGGCCCTCCAGCTGTTACGGAACTACAAGTCCCACAATGCATTTGCCTTTATGAGTCATGACTGTGGCTGTAAGACTCCTGCAATGCATTGTGGGACTTGTAGTTCCTTAACCCTCCTGGCGGTTTCTCAAAATCCGCCAGGGGGCAGCAAATACGTTTTTTTTAAAAAAATATTTTTTTCTTCATGTAGCGAGACGAGGTCTCAGCGGTATCCCCCCAGCCCCTCCGATCGCCGCCGTCGATCGGAGATCAAGAGATCCCGTTCAAAGAACGGGATCTCCTGGAGGGCGTCATAGGGGCGTCATAGGGGACTCCGATCCACCCCACAGCGCTGCCTGGCACTGATTGGCCAGGCATCACACGGGGTCTGGGGGGGGGGGGGCGGCTGCGGCGACGCGTATAGCGGCGGATCAGCGGGTAGCGGTGGCGATCGGGCACTGCACGCAGCTAGCAAAGTGCTAGCTGCGTGCAGCAAAAAAAAAATTCATGCAAATCGGCCCAGCGGGGCCTGAGCGGTGCCTCCCGGCGGCATAGCCCGTGCTCAGCACGGGCTTACCGCCAGGGAGGTTAACAGCTGGAGGGCCGAGTTTGCCCATGCCTGGTCTAGACACAGGTTACAGCCAGGTGAACAAAATATTTCATAGGGAATTAGTCAGTTCCTAACAGAAGGTTGAATGGGGCTCACCCAGAACATTCTTAAAAAAAGCACAAGGCCTATAAAACAGCACAGCAGCTACAATGAGTATAAAAAAAAGTGTACACACCTGTTAAAATGCCAGGTTTTGGTGACGGAGAAAAAGACAACATAGTTTAAAAACTTTTACAACCTTTATAATGATCTATAATCCATGCAATGAACTTGATCAATAAATATGTTATGGGAAATAATATTAAAATAATGCATAACAGAAGTTTTCACACCCTATTAAGTGTGTGTGTTGGGGGGGGGGGGGAAGGGAGCGAGATAAGAATATGCAGGGCCGGTTCTAGTCACAATGGGGCCCAGGGGCAAAATTAACCTGGGAGACCCCCAACAGACACCTCCCAACCAAAAAGTGGCATTAGGGGCCTTTGTTGGAGCCAAATTTCCCTCCTGGGCCCCTGAGCTGGCTGCTGGCCCTCCATCCCAACTAAACTGTGCTCCCTGGGGCCCCTGCAGAGTCTTTGGCAGTGTAGCGTCTTACCTGCCTACCAGCATAGGGGAGACGCTACTCTGCCAAAGACTCTGCAGAGGCCCTGGGAAGCAACAGTTAAGATAGGGGAGACAGCTTGGGGGCCCCTACAGGCTCTGGGGCCCTGGGGCAATTGCCCCCTTTGCCTCTATTGTAGCGCCGGCCCTGAGAGTATGTATACTTGTCTGGTATTTCTTCCAGCATCCTATAGTTCAATAGTTCCCTCGGTATCTGTCTGGTCCCCTCCGTTCTGCCGATGTCAACCCGGTAGTAGCAGACTACTAGTCACGTGCCTCCTCAATTGTGCTCCCATTACTTAACAGTTAGTTAAAGAGACACTGAAGCGAAATAAAAGATATGATATCATGAATTGGTTGTGTACTATGAATAATTACTAGAAGTTTAGCAGCAAAGAAAATATTCTCATATTTTTATTTTCAGGTATACAGTGTTTTTTCTAACATTGCATCATTCTATAATATGTGCAGTTACACAACACTCAGCATTCAAAATGATTCTTTCAGAGCAGTCTGTGAACTAATGACCTCTCCTCTGGCAGAGTAAAAGACATTTGTTTACTTACAGTTGAGATAATAAAAGTCAGATAACAGCCCTCTCCACAACTTTGAAAGTCGCAGAGCTTAATTGCTTTTTTGCATAGAGATAACAACTGGAGTTTCTTAACTCTTCCTGTACTGGAAACAATTAGACTGATGTATCTGATCTTAATGTTTTATTTCTTAGCTGTACTACACATACAAATCATAATATCATAATTTTTTTTTCGCTTCAGTGTCTCTTTAAGGCTTGTAACTGCCCTGACACAGAAGAATACTCCAGACTACAGGAGTGCGAATAAGGAGGCGCGAGGCCGCACATGCGCAGTCGTACCAACTAAGCCGAGTTGTGGGCTATACAGAGGGGGCTGAATGGACATCAAGAGAGCTGATGGACTACAGGCGGCTCGAAGAAGCCCCAGGTAAGTATAAATCCTCTTCTTCCCCTTGTGACAGGTACACTTTAAACTATAGCCTCATACACACTCGGGACACGTTGAGTGCACAGCTAATTGTATGTTTTTTTCTTTGTACTTCTTACCTTTACAGATTTGTTTTTGTTTTTTATGTTTTGAAATGATTTATTGTGATATATTTTTTTTTTTACATCAGAAAAAAATGTTTTTTGTTTTTTAACCTGGATGTGTTCACTTTCTTTTATCACCACTGTATATAAGATTGATATCAGGTGAATGTATGTAATAGTAATTATAATAAAGCAAGATGGGGCTATATTACAGTTAGAGAGGAGAGTCGTATACAATTCTGTTTCGATCACAAAGTGAAGTTTGATAAAATGTACAGCGTTAAAGCAAACCTGAAGCAAAAATAAACGTATGAGCTAATGAATTGTATGTGTAGTACAGCTAAGAAATAGAACATTAGTAGCAAATAAGAGAGTCATATATTGTTTTTCAGTACAGAAAGAGTTAAAAAAAAAACTTCAGTTATCTAAGCAAAAGGGCTTCTCTGAGCTATTTGACCTGTTGAATACAGTCCTGTTTTCTGAAGCACTTAAATGTAAGGGCCTGTACACACTGCTGCTCTTGCGCTGCGCTCTTCAAATCGCATGCGTTTTTTAATCGCAAGGTCTAAAATAATGAAAATCATGAAGACCTGTACACAATGGTGCGATTTGCTTTTTCTATTCTCATGAAGGCTTGCGATTTAAAAATCGCATGTGATTTTAAAAACGCAGCGCAAGCGCAGCAGTGTACACAGGCATTAATAGTAGTACAGTATTTCAAAATTTTGCATAATTTTTCGTGCAATTTTCACGAAATTTCGTGCTGACTTTAGAGGTTAATAGTAATGCCCCCATACATGCTGTTGCTACCAAAATGGCTACATATGTTAAGCAGAATAGTGAGTACTACCGTGTTTCCCCGAAAATAAGACACTGTCTTATATTCATTTAACCTTCAAAAAATGTGGGAGGTCTTATATTTTCCAGGGGTAGCCATCACCTTTAGTGTATACAGGCTGATTCCCCCTCTGCTCCCTGCTAAATAAGCGAAAGGGGACAAGGAGCGCTCTCTAGTGCATTAAAGTTTTTAATGTATCTCTTCTCAAAGCAGTTAGAATAAAACGTACAATGTTTCAATGTTTCTAACTGCTTTGAGAAGAGATACATTAAAAACTTTAATGCACTAGAGAGCGCTCCTTGTCCCCTTTCCCTTTTTCTGTTTTCTACAGTGCAACTACTTACTTCCCAAAAGTAAGAAAGGAGCAGCACTCTTGTGGATTTGCACGTGAACTGTGCTGGATAGTTTTTGCAGATTTGAGCGCAGTGGACTAGCTACTTGTGTATTCCCTGCTAAATAAGCCCCTGTGGCTGTTAGACTTGCAGATCCCCCAAGCAGCAGACCTGCTCCTGCCCGCTTTACAACTTACACTGTCCTGGCCCTCTCTCCCCCTTAACCCCCCGATCATCCCCCGGCCACCCGCCCGCTCGCAGGCTTGAACACAGCCCAAGCGGCAGACCTGTTCTCCCCGTCCCCCCGCCGCCTCGCTTTACTGTAACGCTGCTAGCACTCGTGGCCCCGTCCTGCAGAAAATCCATATCCTCCTGTTTATTGCCTGCATAATTCACACACCGCAGATTAGCGGTGACGTGTGGTAAAGGCAGCTAATGTATCCAATAAGAGTGCTGCCCTATACAGGAAGTAAACAAAGAACACTTCCTGTATAGGGCAGCGTTCTTATTGGATACATTAGCTGCCTTTACCAGACGTCACCGCTAATCTGCGGTGTGTGAATTATGCCGGCAAAAAACAGGAGGATGTGGATTCTATGCAGGACGGGGCCAGGGGCACTAGCAGCCGGGAGGTAAAACGAGGCTGCGGGCGGGCAGGCGGGGGGACGGGGAGAACAGGTCTGCCGCTTGGGACTTCTTTTAGAGGCATGCAGGCTAAATATTACGAGGGCTTATTTTAGGAGTAGGTCTTATATTTTGAGCACACTCGAAATATTTACTAGGGCTTACTTTCAGAGGATGTCTTAAATTCGGGTAAACACGGTAGCCGACCCGCGGCGTAGCATACGCCACATAAGGGGGTAGCGGCCAGGAAGGGGGTATTGGGCACAGCGGTGGGGAGGAGGGTCGGACCCCCCCTCCCTCACCTGGGTCCCCCATATGCTCTCCCCCTCCAGCTTAAGTTTAGCAGAAGCCGCTGCTATTAGTAAAGAAGAGGCATCGGGTGGGGATGACTCACCTCTTCCGCGTTCCAGCGTGCGTTCCAGTGTCGTCACTTCCTGCAATGCCGCCCACTTACAATACAGTGGGTGGCATGGCAGGAAGTGACGACATTGAAACGCACGCTGAAACGCAGAAAAGGTGAGTCATACCCACCCAATGCCTCCTCGCCGCTGTGACCAATACCCCCTTCCTGCCTGCTACCCCCTCTAGCTCGGAGACGCCAACTCACGGCTGGGGGGGGGGATGAGTCTAGGACCGGCCCTGGGGGCAGGGCACTACTTCTTCTTGCTTCAAGGTTGAAGCACGTAGTTTAATATATATACTGTATCTATATATATATGTCACAACATTTTTTTTTCAAAAAGACCCTGTAGTTTTTGAGAAACTCGATTTTAAAAATGCAAAGAAAAATGGTTTTCAAACGGTCATTTTTCTAAGTTTAAAAACCATTTTTTACTTGCATTTTTAAAATTGAGTTTCTCAAAAACTACAAGGTCTTTTTGCAAAATTATTTTTTTGACTTGTGCCCACTATTCTCCTTAACACATGTAGTATATACATTTTGGTGTCAATAGCATGTATGGGGGCTTTGCTATTCACTGCTAAAGTCGGCAAGAAATTATGCAAAATTTCACGAAATTTGATGCGAAGTTACGAATGACTACACAAAATCAATTGAATTTGCAAATCGTAATTACGTATAAGCATAATTGCAAAAATGTACGCAAAATTTAGCGAAATCGTAATTTGTTGATTACGATCATCACTGATAATTTCTTACACTATGATTGTAGGAACAGAAAGATAAATCAGTGCAGAAAGACAAACATGTTAAAATAAGTGGAAATGACAACTGAAAAATACATGAATCTGCATGCGTTCTGGGTTATGCACAGTTCTGTCTGGTGTTGCAGGGTCACTGATCCCTTGTTTTGCTTTTTTAGTTACAAGGCTTTTTGGTTCATTTCAGTCCCATACAAAAGCCTAGTGGTTGTGGTTCATTGTAGCTTAAAGGGAACCTTAACTGAGAGGGATATGGATGTTTCCTTATAAACAATACCATTTGCCTGGCAGTCCTGCTGATCTCATTGACCAAAGTAGTGGCTGAATCACACACCTGAAACAAGCATGCAGCTAATCCAGTCTGACTTCAGTCAGAGCACCTGATCTGCATGCTTGTTCAGGGGCTGTGGCTAAAAGTATTAGAGACACAGGATCAGCAGGAGAGTCAGGCAACTGGCATTATTTTAAAAGGAAAAATCCATATCCTTCTCCGTTTAGGTTCCCTTTAACTAGGTACTCTGTGGTTCTCTCAAAGGTAACTCTCAGGAACCGTTACCACTGTAGCACAAAATTGACCTTTTTTTGTCCATTATGCTACATTGAAAAATTGACGGTTGAAAACAGATCCGCAATGGATCCATTGCAGTAAGCAGCTGGAATGTATAATCCATCGCTACTGGCCAATACTACAGGAGGACTGTATACTTAAAAGCCATATCACTGACAAACTGAAACTTCATCTATTGTAGGGCCCCCAATCTTAAGAATATATTGGCACCGAGTTGTGTGTCTCCACCCTCCGGGATGGGTAACTCATGGAAACAACCAAGGTTTCTCCCATGTAGGGGATGCAATCAGTGCAAACTAGGAATAATTAGGTGGGTAAATAGCATTACTTCTTTTGCTAATGGGAACACTTTTAAAATCAGGGAGTTTGTTACATGTGCTACCATGTTTGTAATGTATTTATTATGGTGTAGTTGTGGATTACAATACATTGGAAGGACCAGTAGACCATTGAAGATGTTAAAACCAGGATAATTAACATAAAATTGAAACTCCTGAATTATTTACTGCATTCTACTATATGTCACTACAGTGCCTCTGTAATTTCCACAACAGCGCTATCTGAATGAATGACTGACTGTCAGGAACACGAACCTGACAGTCTCTGTTACAATCATGGTGGAGAGACTGCTTTAATCTGTGCCAAGAATCAGTGGACAAAGCTTGGAATAATTGTATCATTATCATTCAGAACATTATCTGAACAATTTCACTTCATAGTGACTGTCCTCCATTAGACCTCATTCCCGCTATATGCATTGCTGTGCGCATTCCAGTGTGCGATATTTGAGGACATCAGAAGTGCAGAAACTGCACTGACTGACACAGGGGTGTAACTTAACCATCCCCCGCAAAATGTGTCAGTTTGCCCGCCTCCACAGTGCTATGTGTGAACAATACCCCCCCCCCTGTGCAACATGTGTGCTGCCCCCTCTCCCCTCAGATTTTGTAGACCAGCGCAGCAGCATTGTTTTCATGAGTGTATATGAGGATCTGTCACTACTATCAGCATATAGATTTGTATGCATCAGTGTCCTCCATGCTTCCCGTCCCACACTAAACTGTAATAGATTCTTAAAACATTAACTAGGGTGGAAACAGCTAAAAGGCAGGTAGAAAACAAATCGTACGAATTGTAATGATGAGAAATGCAAGAATCCAGTATGTTGGCAGCAACAAATGCCCAAATGTTGTCCTTGGTGTCTAATAAGCTTAGCTTCAACCGCAAAGTGGAGACGTGAATGTCTCTTGTCTTCTTCACTTTCTGGGGTGAGGAGAGGCATATCGAGGGTAGGTTCTCAGGGTGGTGAGCACATATTGCAACTAGCCAGACAGTGGCTGCCAGCATTGTGCTTGCTGCAAAGAGTACCATTGCTGCACGGATGGGAACCCTTCCAGGCGTAGGGGTGTACATTGGCATTGTACTGATGCTTCTGTCTCGATCCATCTAGAACTCGTCTGGTACCGGTCATGATCTCTAGTCCGCGGGCGTGGGACCCAGAGGTGGGGCTTCCTTCAATGGAGATGCGTGATCCACACTGGTGAGTTGTCGGTTAGTACCGCAGTTCTAGTCACTGCCTGGACTGTCGCAGGGGGTCCGTAGGGTGGGCCCAGTGACTTCAACTTAAGGAGGGCCTTCACCAGGACTCCAGGTTTGAATGGGTGGGTCAGTGCACCTGTTGGCAAAGGAAATAATGAAATATCACCACAAGCACTGTTTACATTTTCAATCAATTTTGCCACATATGCCTCTTGTATTTGCTGCAAGTCTTTACCTATCAGAATTAATTGATTCATTGTCCATGGGTTTGGGAAGGATCTCCACATTAAAATTTCAAAGGGAGATAGCTTGGATCTTGGATCTGTAGTCATTCTGACATCAGCAAAATAGCAGGTAAGTACTGGTCCCCACTTATGGTAGGTACCTTCAGTTGCCTTCCTCAGTTTGTCCTTCAGTGTGCAATTCATTCTCTCAACAACACCTGCACTCTGGGGGTGGTAGGGTATGTGGACCTTCCAATCTATAGTCTGTTCAGCTATGGAGTGTGAATGGGGTTCCGTTGTCAGAGCGGATTCTGATTGGGCATCCCCACCTGGGAATGATTTCTTTGCTCAAAATGTTTGCTATAGTTTTTGCATCCTCTTTTCTTACCACAAAAGCCTCCGGCCATCTGCTGAACCTGTCAGCATTACCAAAAGAATTGTATACCCATTTGTTGCCTTTGACGTGTGTAAATTCAATTTGTAATTCCTGAAATGGCCCTTGTGGTGGCAGTAAGTGTTCATGAATGATAGCCTACTTTTCCCCCCTGAATATTATTTTGAGCACAAGTGAAATCCTAGTTTATGTGACTTGCTTTAAAAGTTCTGCAGAAAACCTTCTACTTAACTCCTCTATGATTTGCTTGAGTCCCTTGTGGCCTAAACCATGTATTTGCAGTATAAGAATGGGTGCTGCTTTTTTGGGAATTCTTACCACTCCTCCCTTTGACCATAGACCATTAGCGTCTTTGGTCAGCCCTTGGGCAGGGATGATCACAGATATACAAATTGTTCTGAGTTCATGCAAAGGTATGCAATTTTTTAATGCAAATGTATGCAGCTTGAAAATGGACCAATCAATTTAAACCTGGGTCTAAATTGACTGGTCCATTTTCAAACTGCATACATTTGCATAAAAATGTGCATAATTCCAGAACAATTTGCATCGCATTGATCATCCCTACACTTGGGACTCCCAGTAAGGCTGGGTCCACACTAGACCCGGTTGCAGGACGGACCCTGCAGTCCGGATCAGGGGAAGTACCCACCGTACTGCAAACTGATGAAAGTGCATCAGTTTTGCATCAGTTTTGTATCAGTTTCCGTTCAGGTTTTTCCCTGACAGAAAACATCTCTATCATTAGGAAGGAGTGGGAGGATTTTTTGGGCCAATCATAAAGCTCAGGCTATCCGTTTTCACATCCGTTTTTTGCCTGTGGAGCTGGAGATGCGTTTTCTCATTGCTTTCACTACCCCTGCGTGTATCCGTGGTCCTGATCCGTTGCGTGAAAATGCAGCAGATCCGGACCTTCCGTTCAGGTTTTCAAAACGGGTCCCCGCAAATGCAGACGGATCCGTTTTTTACTTGGGTGAGGCTGGCTGCTATTTTAAACATTAGTATCCGGGACTCCGTTTTTCATCAGGTTTGAAAAACGCAGCCACGGATACGTTTCCGGACCTAGTGTGGACCAGCTCTAAGTGATGACTGCTGGTGTTGCAAATGTCTGGAGTTGGGACAGCATAATATTATTTTCAGGTGTGAGCGGTACCAGCGGTGCATTTAGAAAAACCTCAGTAGCGTGATTTAATGCGATATGAGTATGGCCCAGTGCACACCAAAACCGCTAGCAGATCCACAAAACGCTAGCGGTTTTTGGTGCGGATTGCGAGATTTGGCCCAGTGCACACCGAGCAGATTTGGATGCAATCCGCTGGCCGCATCCGCCTGAAAATCCGCTTGGCTAATGTATTTGAATGGGCTGGTGCACACCGGTGGTTTGAGGTTTTTAGCAAACCGCAAACTTGCAGCAGGAGGCACGTTTGCAGTTTGCCAAAAACCTCAAACCGCCGGTGTGCACCAGCCCATTCAAATTCATTAGCCAAGCTGATTTTCAGGCGGATGCGGCCGGCGGATCCGCTCGGTGTTCACTGGACCTTACACGCTGGTCTGCTAACCTGCAAAATCTGGGCTAGAACACCCTGCTTGGTGTTTGTGGGTTCTTCCCATGTTTGCATGGGTTTACTCAAGGCACGGCTCCCTAACACTGCAATGCAGCCCCTTGAGAGTGTCCAAGTGGTTGCAGCTTTTGAGCGTTTGAGTCCGACAGGAGAAAAGCGCTATACAAATGTTCAGATTATTATTACTCCCTCATCCCAAAAACATTAGGATAAATGAACTGGGTTTCCCAACAAAGACTTGTCCGATGACTATGTTGCAGGGAGCAGGTTTTGAACTTCTCTGAGAAAAAGTCAGTGAGGAACTGGGGATGCTCAATAATATGCTAATAATTGTTGAGGCAAAGGTTATCTGCGTTTTATGCAAATGTACGCAGCTTGCAGCTGTACCACAGAAATGCTGTGTAGTTAATGATTTTCATTTCAGTTCCAAAATGACATTCCATGTTAACATTGTATGAATCCCTAGAATAGTATCTGCTGGGCTTTCCTCTGGGTGAAGGCAGTATTCATCTGAGCTGAAAGCCAACACCGCCTTTACCCAGAGGAAAGCCCAGCAGAGACTATTCTTCCTCCACCAACTAAGGAAGTTCAGTATGGCCCAGGAGCTTCTGACAAGCTTCTAATCCGCCAACTTAAAATCTGTCCTCTGCTCCTCCATCCTGGTCTGGTATGCTGGCTCCTCCACAAGCAACAGAAAGAAATTGCAGAGGGTCATCAGATCAGCGGAGAGGACTTTTGGGAAACCCCTCCCCCCAGTGGACCTCTTCTACAACTGGAATCGCCAAGGATCCCTCTCACCCAGGCTATTGCTTCTTCAGTCTTCTAACATGAGGCCAGAGGTTTTGAGCCATCTCCACTAGCACCACAAGGCACAGAAACTCTTTTTTTC
This sequence comes from Hyperolius riggenbachi, assembly GCF_040937935.1. Taxonomy (NCBI): domain Eukaryota; kingdom Metazoa; phylum Chordata; class Amphibia; order Anura; family Hyperoliidae; genus Hyperolius; species Hyperolius riggenbachi. Next base: position 217,449,340 of record NC_090655.1, read on the forward strand.
CCCTCGGCTGTCAACCCCTTCAACTCCCTGCAAACAACCATCCTCCTGGATTACTGGACTCTGGATTACTTGCTGTTACATTCAGTCTGATATTCAAGAGTCTCTGAACCCTCACGGATGACTCTAAGCAATCTCAGAGAGTTTGTTGGAATTTAAACTACTTCAAACTGCCATAGGGCACCTTTTGTATCTCTGTGAGCAAAAAGGGTTAAATCACTTCCACCCAATCACAGAGATCAGCAGGAAAGGCTGTGGGTGCACTATAAGGGTTACCATGTCCAGCAAACACAACCTTACGGTCAGATTTCTTGAAAACAGCAGCAGACAAATCTCCAAGGATGGTGGAAACAGAGCCATGAGATAGGACAGCATTCTCCTATAATGTCTTCACAGAGCTCATGGTAGATTTTAGCCCACTCCTCTTCAAAGAAACTCTGTAAAACTATTCAGTTACCTTGACTGCCACTTGGTAACTAAAAGCTTGAGTATCTTTCAACGATTTTCTTTGAAATATTTTTAATGACCAGAGAAGGATAACAGAATTATAGTGACATGACTATGTTCTCCAACATGTGTTACATAAAGCTCACATTAACATGTTTTAGTCATGTGCAGCTAGATTAATGGGCTAAATTTCACAATGGCTCTAGCTCTAGCCAGCCTAACTACGGACTCATATTGATTGAACTCTTGTTGTTTTTTAAAGGACGGACACCACGCTCTGTAACTTAAGAGTAAGAGAAGAAATAGAGGAAAGGGTATAGATAAAAAATGGAGAGAGTAAGAAGGATAAAAAAAAAGAACAGAAAGGTCCTCACCTCACCACTCTGGCTCTTCCACACCTCCCCAGCAAATGAGTATTAGGAATACTCATGTAAGTTAAAGGACAACATTTAAAAGAACATGGAGGCTGCCATATTTATTTCCTTTTAAACAATACCAGTTGCCTGGCAGTCCTGCTGATCTATTTGGCTGCAGTAGTGTCACACCAGAAACAAGCATGCAGCTAATCTTGTCAGATCTGACAATAATGTCAGAAACACCTGATCTGCTGTATGCTTGTTCAGGGTCTATGGCTAGAAGTATTAATGGCAGAGGATCAGTAGGATAGCCAGGCAACTGGTATTGCTTAAAAGGAAATAAATGTGGCAGCCTCCATATCTACTGTATCTTGCTACAGTTGTCCTTTAAAGGGACCCCAAGGTGACAGACATATGGAGGCTGACATTTATTTCCTTTTAAACGATGCACACAGCCCTGGCTGTCCTGCTGATCCTCTACCTTTAATACTTTTAGCCATAGACCCTGAACAAGCATGCAGATCATGTTTTACTCTCTGACAAGATTACCCGCATGCTTGTTTTAGGTGTGAGATTCAAACACTACTTCAGCCAAAGAGATCAGCAAGGCTGCCAGGCACCTGGTATTGTTTAAAAGGAATTAAATATGGCAGCCTCTGTGTGTCTCACCTTAACCATGTTTCAGTAGAAAAGAACCGCACTCCAGTGTGTGGAAATGCTGGTGCTGGGCTCCCAGGCTGTACAACAGAATAATATGAAGGAGTCCGCACACAGGCTTGAAGGAACAACCAGTGTCAGTTTTATTGTCCCATCACATATAAACGTATGTCTTTATGCTTCTTGCCTTGACAAAGGGGACCCTGAGTGGTCCCGAAACGATCGTCGGCCCTTGCAGGTCGGATATGTATTGCATGTGTGTGATGGGACAATAAATCTGACACTGGTTGTTCCTTCAAGCCTGTGTGTGGAATCCTTCTTCATATTATTCACCTTAACCATGAGCACCATACTCATTTTTCATGTATCATAAAATCGGTGACTCTCTCCTACCTTCACCTCCTCATATTGAGGCGAGCTATGGCTTGCTTGCATAGTAGAATGAAGTAAATTATTCCTTTATTATCCTGGTTCATCAGAAAAACTATAATATATACAGTATATATCTGTATACTGGTATGGAGCTCCACCCTTCCAGTGATATCATAGCCTAGGCTTTGAGGTCATAGCAGAGTTGCAACGCACCCAAATGGGAATAAAAACGTGTGCTCAGTGGAAATGGCTCTGTAACCCAACAGGGCCAAAACATTGTAGCAAGAGATCAGCAGCACCACATTATTGTATTCAAGCTCTTTATTGCATAACAAAAACAGAGAGGTAGCCATAATCAGCAACAGGCGCTGTTTCAGAAGTGGATTCCTAGTACAAGCTTTGCATGTCTTTGTTTGGAAGTCCTGTGTAGAGAGCACTGCAAAAGTCCAGCCATGATGTGATGAAGGCATGAACTAGGGTTGGAACATCTGCTGGAGGTATGAGGTGGTTAACTTTTGTGATATTCCTCAGAAGACAAAAGGAATGTTTTGCAACAGATTTGATACCTGAATATTAATTCCTCATCAATCAGTACACCCAGGCTGTGCATAAGGTCTGAGTTGTTCAGGTCTTTGCTTCCTATCCTTAGTGGTGCTGATTGAGACTGGAGCTGCTCTGCTGTTGAGCACCGACCCCCGACGTCAAGAACCTCAGTTTTGTCAGCGTTTACTTTAAGCCAATTATCATTGCCCACTCCTGAAGCTCAGCTAAGCATGCCTTTATTTGTGAAGTAGGGCCTGTCATGCCAGATTTAAATGATAAATATAGCTGGGTGTCATCAGCACAGCAGTGGTATGTCAGACCATGCCTGTGGATCATTTTCCTAAGTGGTAAAATGTATATGGTGAACAGCAGAGGGGACAGTATCGAGCCCTGGGGCACATTATATTTTAGTGGCATAGTGTGTCACCAATAGTGTTCTTGATGACTGTGGTCCCAACTGCCTTTGGATCATTATTAAGCTTCTCCTGTCTAGTTGTGGGCTGATCCTACACCTTTTTCATGATCATCCTCACCCCATGAGTCACGACAGAGCTCCGCACCTCAAGATGGTCTGATTTTTCAGAAGAAACGAAACTACCATAAAAATTACTAACTGTTTCTTCGTAAACAGGGAAAAGTACAAATTTAACAGGGATCAGATAATTATTTCCCACACTGTTACATAGCCTGACTTTTTAATGACTTCCAAACCATATGATAAAATGAATCTTTATGTAAAGCAATCAGCCCTAGGAAATTCCAAGATGTCCATATGTTTAAGCGGCTGTGCGCCTTCTGGTGTACTTTTAGATTTCCCACACCCTGAACAAGAATAAGGCTGTTCGCCTGTGTGGAGTCTCTGGTGTCTAGCAATAAAGCCACGTTAAGCTCAACGTAAAAAACGCAAATAAGTGAATTCCTCCGGACCTTATCCACTTGTCGGGGTGCTGAAGTGTGCTGATGGGTGAATTTGGATTTACGACTTTCAATAGCCCAAATATGAACACCAACACTTGTTGATGAAAACATTTCCCACACTCTGAACAGAAAAAAATTGCTCGTGTGAATTCCCTGGTGTGTTAACAAGTTTCTTCTCTCAATGAAACTTTTCCCACACTCTGATCAGAAATAAGGACGTTCACCTGTTGTGAATTTTCTGGTGTCTACCAAAGTTTGTTTTGTCATTGAAATTTTTGCCACACTCTAAACACAAAAAAGGACGCTCACCTGTGTGAATTCGCTGGTGCGTAAGCAGGTTTTTTTTCTCATTGAAACATTTCCCACACTCTGAACATGAATAAGGACGCTCACCTGTGTGACATTTCTGGTGTCTAAGAAGATCTTGTTTATGCATGTAACATTTCCCACACTCTGCACAGGAATATGGACGGTCGCCTGTGTGACTTCTCTGATGTGCCTGAAGAGATCCTTTTCGAGTGAAACATTTCCCACACACTGAACATGAAAAGGGACGCTCACCTGTGTGCATTCTTTGATGTCTGTAAAGGGATCCTTTCCAATTGAAATTTTTCCCACACTCTGTACATGACCATTGCAGCTTATGTGACTGTGTGTTCTGGTGCGCAGCAAGTGATGTTTCAGACATGCTGCATTCAGTATTTGCTAATCTTTGATATATCGTGTGTGTAGTATAATATGATGTGCAAGAAGATCCCTCCAGATTATATGGTTCTGTTCCTGTATCGGCTTTGTGGCGTGGCTCATGGACAACTGAGGAGACAGCTTTTGATTTCTCAAAGGACTCCTCACCACTAAAGTGAGCCGCTCCTCTAGCTGCACTGGAACCCCGTGATGTGTATTTACAGTAATGTAGATTTCTTCTGCAGAACATTGTGTGACGCCATTATCTTCTGCAGCATCATCTGGGTGCGACATAAGAGGTTCCATTGTATTGCTCCCGACTTCATCTCCCCCTGCTGGAGGGAAAATATTGCTGTTACATTTCTGCAGTCATATAAATATGCATATTAGTCACCAGTGTTACAAAGCTCTATCATTGAAGTGGACCAACCACATGTGGACCTTTCATATGGTGTACAGTATCTCCTCCTCATTTGTTGGTACTATGATGTTATACTGAGGAATGGAGATGGACCTTTCATATGGTGTACGGTATCTCCTCCTCATTTGTTGGTACTATGATGTTATACTGAGGAATGGAGATGGTCGTTTCATATGGTGTACAGTATCTCCTCCTCATTTGTTGGTACTATGAGGTTATACTGAAGAATGGAGATGGACCTTTCATATGGTGTACAGTATCTCCTCCTCACTTGTTGGTACTATGATGTTATACTGAGGAATGGAGATGGACCTTTCATATAGTGTACAGTATCTCCTCCTCATTTGTTGGCACTATGATGTTATACTGAGGAATGGAGGTGGGCCTTACATATGGTGTACAGTATCTCCTCCTCATTTGTTGGTACTATGATGTTATACTGAGGAATGGAGATGGACCTTTCATATAGTGTACAGTATCTCCTCCCCATTTGTTGGTACTATGATGTTATACTCAGGAATGGAGATGGGCCTTTCATATGGTGTACAGTATCTCCTCCTCATTTGTTGGTACTATGATGTTATACTGAGGAATGGAGATGGACCTTTCATATGGTGTACAATATCTCCTCATTTGTTGATCCTATAGTGTTATACTGAGGAATGGAGATGGGCCTTTCATATGGTGCACAGTATCTCCTCATTTGTTGGCACTATGGCGTTAGTTACTGAGGAATGGAATTAGAGAGGAGTGAATCTGCTGCAATGTCGGTTGGCGCTTTTCTCGTTTACAAATATCAGAATTTAGTACATTGGAAATCTGATTTTTTTTTACTTCAGACAAATAATACTAAAATTGTGCAAATGTTTTGAGGAGCCCTGGAAGCTTTGTCTATCCAGATAAACGCCATTTGAAATCAAAGATAAAATTGAATATTTACCCCAGCATTTTAGCTCTTCTTCTTCCTTTTTGATTGTTCCCAGCATTACACCTTCTTCTGTAGACCTAGAATTTCCTTTTACACAGGTCTCTCTTTCCTCTTTCGTTGCCTCCATTTCATCACTCTGCGCGGTCTTCTGCTCACCCCTCACATATGTCTCTTCTTCCTCTAGTTTCATTGATTTTAATTCTGCCTAAATACACAAAATAGCTAAGTTGTAGATACAAATTTCCAGGTGGAGAAGAAAGTCATCTGAGATGGTCTGAATATGCTTTAAAACTTAATCCTTTAGTTCCATCTACCTGATAGTGGTGGGGGATGGAGGGATCTTCCTGTGAACAATCCTGGGAATAAAGAGAACCTGTACTTCTCTCTGGTGGGTTTCTGTAACTGAATACATTTGATACATCTGTAGGAAACACAAGCAATGAAGATTTGGGTGGATCTAGGTGGACCCTGTGCACTGCTCTCTCCTTTACAAGAAAATAAAATCACCTCTTACCTGGTGATGTGAGGGGCAGTTGATTCTCCAGCATGGTGTCATTGTGTCCTTCTAAATATTGTACCTCCTCATCTTCATCTTTTTTAAACATCTTATAGGTCTTCTGATCTTCTATCAGAACATCCCCATCTTTATCTTTCTGTGCCTCCAGACATCCGTCCACATCCTGTAATGCATGGCATTTGGCACAGTGAGACATAATATATGGAAGGGGTTCAACTGTCAAATCTGCTGGAGATTGATGTCCCAACAAGGCCACCCAATCGTAATCTCAAATGATCTTAGGCTACAACCGATCACAATTATCAAGTGGTCGGATGGAAGATTTAGCTTGCAAGAGGGGCTCCTCTCCCCACCAGCACCTACTCTTAATTGCTTGACAAAAATTAAAGGAAACCTAAACTGAAAAAAAAAATGAGTTTCTCTTACTTGGGGCTTCTACCAGCCCCATGCAGCCATCCTATGCCCTCGTAGTCACTCATGGCTCTTCCAGTCCCCCGCTGCCAGCTAGTTTTGTTTTTGCCGACTGAGAGTCGGCCGGCTGCCATGCGTACTTTTGTACACATTCCAGCTGGTGCAGGAAGCTATCATGGACATTACCAAATACATTTTACGTATTGCAGGTGCAATGCGTAACATTTTACGCATTGCAACCGTAACGCATAAAAATGTACGTGTTAATGTCCACGATAGCTTCCTGCACCAGCGGGAATGCGTAAAAAGGTACGCATGGCGGCTGGCCAACTCCCAGTCGGAAAAAACGAAACTAGCTGGCAGCGGGGGACCGGAAGAGCCATGAGTGACTGCAAGGTCACAGGATGGCTGCATGGGGCTGGTAGAAGCCCCAGGTAAGTGAAACTCATTTTTTTTCGGTTTAGGTTTCCTTTAAACTAGACATGATCGTACTTTCAATTGATAAACTGGAATTCTACTGACGTCGATGAATTGAGGTTAAGGTGGTCAAATGATCACTGGCAGGTATAGCCAAAATGACTGTAATAGTGAACGGAAGGGATTCAAAGTTGGCCCCTGAGATCCCAAAAGGGCCATAGATTCTAATAAAGATCTAGGGAGTATAACACAAATGAAAGACAGACAAAATGAAAGATGCCTTGATGCACGAAGCCTTACTAGTGGATTATCACTTTTGTGCTACCAGCGCATCACGTGGCACTTAGGAGCGCATGCTAGCTGACAGGACAACGCTGTGTGTTAATAGTAACTCGCAATTTGTGGTACATTTACCACGGCTTCATGCATCAAGCTTAATATCCCAGAATTCCAAGCACTGCTCACCTCTACCACCAGGAGCTTAGTAATCTTGCTGGTGATTTCCAGAATCTTCTTCTTCTTTCTCTTGTGTATCAGAGAGTGACTTGGAGGCACCATGATGGTCACATGACCACCAGACCTTTCAAGAGGAAAGACCTGTATTAATGTATCAAAAGCAGGGTCAGGTGACACTCCTAGAGTCCCCCTACCACCCCAGTCAGGTGTGTTCAATCAACAAAGGAGGATCCGCAGTCACAGCGAAGTAGTAAAAGCTGGTATACTTTATTGAAAAACGCCACAAAAAATGACACACATAGGACCCGGAAATGACTGACGGGTATCGGGCTCAAAATCTGCCCTTAATCATAGTCATACAGATTCTGAAAGAGGCGGGGACTTTATAGCAGAAGGAAGAGGGAGGGGAAAGCCCCACACCCAATCGTCCTGAAAAAAGCCACAACCCCTTAAAGAGAACAACATACATCTTGTAATGAAAAACAACTGAATAGTTAAATAGAAATAGTGCATCATTACAAAAAGTGCAAGAATGTAGCAAAATTTGTAAAAAACATCTAAATATTAAAATTTCATACAAATGGTACAGGTAAATATAAAAACTGGCAACTGAAAGAAAAACTGTTATTTCTTAACTGTCATATATTAAACTGATATCCCAACGGGTGTTTAGGCCATCAGGAAAACGGGTACCCATGCGGTGGATCCAGAACGCTTCTCGTTTAAGGAGAAGCTTCTGGTGGTCGCCTCCCCTGACTGGGGTGACCACTCTTTCCACACCCTGAAATTTAAAGGAAGTCATATTCCCACTGTGGCAGTTCTCAAAATGTTTGGAAACAGCTGATTTTTTAAAAGTGTTCCAGCTTGTCGCACAGTAGTGTTCACCTATCCTCGCTCAAAGATTGCGGGTGGTGCACCCCACATACTGAATGCGACAGCTGGTGCACGTAATGACATAAATTGTATGTTTAGTATCACAATTGATGTACTGCAAAATGGGAAAAGACTTATTAGTGGTATATGAAAAGATAGAAGTACCTTTATGATGACACTTGCAATAATGACACGTGGTAAAACCACAGGGGTAGGATCCTACTGTTCTTAGCCAAGTCGGAGTGCGTATAGAAGCTGGAGACCTGAAAAGGCTGGGGGACAAAAGGGACCCTAGAGTGCGTGCTTTACGGGATGAAAAACGGCACCCTGCATCTAAAACTTGTTTAAGTTTCAGGTCTGAATGTAAAACGGAGATATTTTTTGATGGTATCAACAATATTTTTATATTCTAAACTGTATTCTGTCACAAACGTGACAGCACCCTTCCCTGTTCGTTTTTGTCTGACCTTACTGTTATCCAAAAGTTCGGCTCTAGATTTTTTAGCCACTTTATTCCGACTGGTCTTTAAATGCTTATCTGTATATCCCCTCTGTCGCAGTCTACCTTCAATCAGACTGCACTCCTTATTAGCACCCTCCAAAGTGGAGAAATTGCGAATTGCTCTAACAAATTCACCTGTCGGTATGGCATTGATTGTATGCATGGGGTGACAAGAGTTAGCTAAAAGGATAGAATTACCACACAGTCAGGTGTGTGTTTTATAAATAGATATGAGTTACATCATATGGAACACAGGCCTCAAAGTTAAGGCAAACAACATTAAAGCAGTACTCTGCAATGCCAGGTCCATAAACAACAAAACAGCAGTTATTCATGATCTAATAGAGGCTTTAGATCTAGCTTTAATTACAGAGACATGGTTGGATCAGAACTCAGGACCCACTCTCGCGGCTGCGGTACCAGACAATTACTCAGTTTTACACTGTGAAAGGCAAAACCGCAAGGGAGGAGGATTAGCTCTGTGCTTCAAATCCAGTTTGAATATTAAACCCCTTGCTGTAGCCCCCACCCACTCTTTTGAATGTCTGGCAGCCCAGCTCTCAGCTGGAAAAAAAATAAACATACTGCTTGTCTACCGACCCCCTGACGCTGGCTCAGCTTTTCTCAAGGAAATAGAACTTGTATCTTGCATAACACTGAAACACCCTAGGTGGATAATTCTGGGAGACTTTAACGCATGGGTCGATACACACTCTTCCCAATTTGGAACTAAGCTACTTCTCTCCATGAATGAACTGGGCTTCTCTCAAGCCGTCAACCTCCCTACCCACAAAAAAGGACACACTTTGGACCTCATTTTCCATTCAGAACTCCTAATATCCAATGTGGAAATTGATTCAGTAGTTTGGTCAGACCACCACACTGTCCACTTCACCTTGGCTACAAAACACCAAGTGAAAGAACTAATAAAATATCGTTCCTTGAAAGGTTTGACACCCCAACACCTTCAGAACATCCTCAATCTAGGTGGACTGACAGATCACAACTTAGGCCTTGAATCCATGGTCCTTAAATATAACCACGATGTCTTAGCCGCTTTTGACGCCATAGCTCCCTTAAAGATTAAACGTTCAGCACCATTACATCACGCTCGCTGGTTTGACAACTCTATAAAGGAACTAAAGAAACAGGGACGCAGACTGGAACGAAGGTGGCGCAAACATCAGTCTCCTGACGACAAACTCTCCCTAATTGCTCACCTGAAAAAATATCAAATGATGATTAACAAAAAGAAGTCCTTATTCCTATCTCACGAAATTGCAAATGCAGCCAACAGACCTGCCCAACTCTTCCGCACGGTTGACAGTCTCTGCAATCCATCTTGCAGGAAATCCAGCATCAGACCTTCACAGGAACTGTGCGAGAAATTTGCCCACTTCTTCTCAGACAAAGTCTCCTCCATACGATCTGCCATTCAATTCACAGCCCCGGAAACCCATCCTGAGCCATGTAACAGGTGCAAAAATAGCCTACCACCATGGTCTGATTTTAAGGTAATCACTGAAAAAGACATCTTGGATAACCTCTCAAACCTTCGCCAGACTACCTGCGATCTGGACCCTGGCCCCACTAAGTTCATGTTGAAATCCCCTGAACTATTTACACCGGCATTCCACAAAATAGTCAACGGCTGCTTACAAGAAGGGTGGTTTCCCTCTACTCTGAAAGAAGCAATCGTCAGGCCTCTACTCAAGAAACCATCCTTAGACCCAGATGCTCTAAACAGCTACAGACCTGTCTCAAACCTCCCCTTTCTGGGAAAAGTTATTGAAAAGGCTGTCTACCTCCAACTTGAAGCCATGCTCTCCAGAAACAACATCCTTGACCCTCTTCAATCTGGCTTCAGGAAATATCACAGCTGTTAAACAGCCCTCACCCAGATTTGCAATGATCTGCTCATTGCAAGAGACAAGGGTCAATGTTCCATCCTGATTTTGCTCGACCTCTCAGCGGCTTTTGACACAGTCGATCATGACATCTTGCTCAACAGGCTACAAGAGTACTGTGGCATAGATGGCATTGTTCTCCGGTGGTTCAACTCCTTCCTGGCTGGCAGAACATAAAGGGTAGCCTTAGGGCCCTTCCTCTCCAACCCTGTACCACTAAAATACGGTGTACCTCAGGGCGCAATATTATCCCCTTTACTTTTCACCATATACATGCTGCCACTTGGAGAAATCATACAAAAACATGGCCTGACATATCATTGCTATGCTGATGACACCCAGCTATATTTGTCATTCAAACCTGACGTCACAGACCCTAATCCACAAATAAATGCATGCTTAGCTAAGCTTCAGGAGTGGATGAATAATAATTGGCTAAAACTTAATGCTGACAAAACTGAGGTTCTTGTTATCGAGGGCCAGGGCTCAACAGCAAAGCAGCCCCAGTCTCAACCAACACCGCTAAGGATAGGGAGCTCAGACCTGAACAACTCAGACTGTGTGCGCAGCCTGAGAGTACTGATTGATGGGAAATTAAGCTTCAGAAATCAAATCTCAGCTGTTGTGAAACATTCCTTCTTTCATCTAAGGAATATTGCAAGGATTAAACACCTAATTCCTTCAGAGGATCTTCCAACCCTAGTTCATGCCTTCGTCACATCAAGGTTAGACTACTGCAACGTCCTCTACACAGGCCTGCATAAGAAAGACTTACTCCGCCTGCAATTAGTACAGAATGCCGCCGCAAGGCTGTTAACGAGCCAACCAGCCATTGCCACATAACACCAACCTTGTGCTCACTCCACTGGCTACCGATAAAATGGAGAATTCTGTTTAAGATTGGCTTACTGACATTCAAATCCTTGCACAATCTAGGCCCTGGATACCTGAAGGACTTGTTGCAACTGCATCACACCCCCCACAATCTTAGATCAAAAGGACGTAACACCTTGGTCACCCCCAGAGTCCACCTCAAAACCTTTGGAGACAGAGACTTTTGTCATGCTGCCCCTACACTTTGGAACTCCCTGCCACACCCAATCAGGACAGCTCCATCCCTGGAAGCATTTAAGTCTAAACTGAAAACCTACCTCTTCAGTCTGGCATTCATGAACATCTGACTATCTCCTCTGTAACACAACCCAGCCTGCAACCCTGTATTAATCTGAGACACAGCTATGCGCTTTGAGTCCTATGGGAGAAAAGCGCTTTACAAATGTTATTGTATTGTATTATTATTGTATATGTCCCTCCCAGAATCCTCCTCACCTCTCCAGTCAGCAGGTAGATGATTTCCAGGGCAAGGTCTAATATTCTTGCATTTAAGTGACCACAGTCCTCCATCCTCAGTCATGTGGTCAAGTGATCTGTACAGGAAGCACTTACTGTAGAGGAATAATGAGCTTAAAATTATGTGGGCTATTTCAGGATCAACTGTATTACATGTGCTGGACGCACAGTATGGTATGTGCCGCCTCTCATGCTAAACTTTACTGTGGCCTAATTCATCAAATATACTTCTAGTACTAGAATGTCCCTCCAGCCACATATACTACTAATAATAGTATGTCCCCCCCCCATTAACATATACTACTAGTCCTAGCATGTCCCCCCAGCCACATACAGTATACAGGTACTACGGTACTACTAGTCCTAGCACGTCCCCCCAGCCACACATACTACTAGTCCTAGTATGTTCCCCCAGCCACACATACTACTAGTCCTAGTATGTTCCCCCAGCCACACATACTACTAGTCCTAGTATGTTCCCCCAGCCACATGTACTACTAGTCCTAGCACGTCCCCCCAGCCACACATACTACTAGTTCTAGTATGGTCCCCCAGCCACATGTACTACTAGTACTGGCATGCTCCCCAGCCACATATATTACTAGTTCTAGCATCACACACACACATATATACACTATTAGCACAAGCACCCCCCCCCCAGCCACATATACATATACTTTTAGTCCTAGCATGTCTCCCCAGCCAGATATACTACTACTAGTCCTAGCATGTCTCCCCAGCCACATATACTACTAGTCCTAGTATGTCCCTACTGCCACATGTACTACTAGTCCTAGCATCGCACTACAGCCACATACACTAACAGTCCTAGCATGTCCTACCAATCACATATACTACTAGACCTACCATATCCTTTTAGTCACATGTACTACTAGTCCTAGCATGTCCCTCCAGACATAAATACTTCTAGTCCTAGCATGTTCCATTTGTCCCTCCAACCACCTGTACAAAATACTAACATGCCCGTTCAGCCACAGTCCTCACATGTGCCTCCAATCACATACACTACTAGTCCTGCCATGTCCCTCCAGTCACATACTACTAGTCCTAGCATGTCCCTCCAATCACATATACTGTGCTACTAGTCCTAGCATGTCCCTTCAATCACATATGCTGTGCTACTAGTCCTAGCATGTCCCTTCAATCACATATACTGTGCTACTAGTCTTACCATGTCCCTCTAATCACATAAACTACTAGTCCTACCTAGCATGTGCCTCCAGTCACATATACTACTAGTCCCAGTATGTTCCTGTTACTACATATACATTACAATGTCTCAGCATGTCCAGACACATACACTACAAACCCATTTGCATTTCTGTTATGTTTGCTACATGTACATGGAGTCACAGCATGTTCCTTTAGTCATGTGTAATATTAACCCCAGCAAGTGGCTCCAGCCTCATTTACTTCAACTTCCAGTGTATCCCTCCAGCTTTGGGTGTTTTACCTGACTTGTGAGCTACAAGTCCCAGCTGTCTCCCCAGCTATATGCAATGTATATTCCAATATAGCCCTCCACACAAATGTACTGTCCTTCCATTCCTCTGCGCTACAAGTCCCAGAATGTCCTAGTAGCTGCATGTACTGTACATTGCAGCATATCCTTATCCCTCGACCCACGTGTACTGTCCTTCCATTCACCTGCACTATGACACCCTCCATGTCCTACTAGCTGCATGTACTGCAATTAACCAGCTGAGCGGTCTGGACGAGCTCAGCTCGTCCAACACCGCCAGCGGCTGCCGCTCAGGCCCTGCTGGGCCGATTTTGATGAAATAAAAAGCAGCACACGCAGCCGGCACTTTGCCAGCCGCGTGTGCTGCCTGATCGCCGCCGCTCTGCGGCGATTCGCCGCGAGCAGCGGCGAAAGAGGGCCCCCCTAGCCGCCTGAGCCCTGCGCAGCCGGAACAAAAAGTTCCGGCCAGCGCTAAGGGCTGGATCGGAGGCGGCTGACGTCAGGACGTCGGCTGACGTCGATGACGTCACTCCGCTCGTCGCTATGGCGACGATATAAGCAAAACAAGGAAGGCCGCTCATTGCGGCCTTCCTTGTTTATTATGGGCGCCGGAGGCGATCGGAAGATCGCCTCCGGAGCGCCCTCTAGTGGGCTTTCATGCAGCCAACTTTCAGTTGGCTGCATGAAATAGTTTTTTTTTTATTTAAAAAAAACCCTCCCGCAGCCACCCTGGCGATTTAATCAGAACGCCAGGGTGGTTAAGTCTTCAACCTGCAACATGTATTACAAGTCATATGTCCTTTCAGCCACACGTCACACTGAGTGGACACGGGGGTGGGGAGTGATTGCGTGTAAATACAAAATATCTTTTAATTATCACCTCCTCAGCCGCCAAATTTAGCAATGGCTCCTCTGTACTTCCTCCCAAACTTCTCGTCTATATTTCTCCTCTTCCTTTCTATGTACAATCTTCAAGGTATATGTGAGATCCCCATCTTGTGGATAAACAAGGCACTGCGGACTTTTTTTTACATTGCCTTTAAAAGGCCCTATAAATAAACATATCAATTTAAAAGTTGAGAAAAAGTTTGGTCAACATCATTTTTCAGTAGGAAATTTCATATATTTACATAGATCTTTCAGGCCCAAATTTACATCACAGGATCCTCTAGGCACAGATGCCTTGGCACCCTAGACTTTGGCTTCCATGAACCTACAAACACACACTGGGCTTGATTCACTAACCGATGTAATGACAAATTTTCCAACCCATCATATTTTGCATCTTCTTGCCATAGAGGCAGGGCCGGATTTAGGCCAAGGCCCGCTAGGCCATGGCCTAGGGCACCACAGGAGGAAGGGCACCAAAGCAGCAGGCTAAACTGGTGCAGCATTTGTGAGCTTGCAAATGCTGCAATGCAAGGAGGTCAGGCGAGCGCCTGACTGCGGTACTCTCCTGCCAGCCACCTGTGCAGCAGCCACCTTCCTCTTTGTGCACGACAGCATTGCAGCCAGTGGCTATGGGCTTGGGCAGCATTGGAGATGGAAAGAAAGAGGAAGCTTCTGCCCTGGGGAAGAGCAGAGAAAGTAGTGACACTGATGGCTGCTGCGGTGTGAATGCAAGCTGGCTACCTACACTGAAATGTGTGTGTGTGTGTGTGGGGGGGGGAGTTAAGGGAGTCATCTGGCTACCTATACTGGAGGGAAAGGGGGAAGGAGTCATCTGGCTACATATACTAGAGGGAGGGGGAGGAGTCATCTGGCTACCTATACTGGCGGGGAAGGGGGAGGAGTCTATTGGCTACCTATACTGGGAGGGTCATCAGGCTACCTATACTAGAGGGAAGGGGGGAGGGGTCATCTCACTACCTATACTGAAGGGGGGGGGGGCGACTGGTGACAGTGGCCTAGTGCGGTAAAGAATACAAATACGGCCCTGCATAGAGGACAGTGTATGACTGTGTAGGCGTGGCTCCTCTCTGTTAACACGCCTGTAATTTTTTGCAACCACAGATCCCATTGAGCTAGAAGGGGGATTGTTCCCTCCAGGGGGGGTTATTAGTTGAGCAAGAGGGGGGATTGTACCCTCCAGGGGGGGTATTAGTTGAGCAAGAGGGGGGATAGTTCCCTCCAGGGGGGGGGGGGTTATTAGTTGAGAAAGAGGGGGGATTGTTCCCTCCAGGGGGGGGTTATTAGTTGAGCAAGAGGGGGGATTGTTCCCTCCAGGGGGGGTATTAGTTGAGCAAGAGGGGGGATAGTTCCCTCCAGGGGGGGGGGGGGGTTATTAGTTGAGCAAGAGGGGGGATTGTTCCCTCCAGGGGGGGTTATTAGTTGAGCAAGAGGGGGGATTGTTCCCTCCAGGGGGGGTATTAGTTGAGCAAGAGGGGGGATAGTTCCCTCCAGGGGGGGGGGGGGGTTATTAGTTGAGCAAAAGTGGGGATTGTTCCCAGGGGGGGGGGTTATTAGTTGAGCAAGAGGGGGGATTGTTCCCTCCAGGTGGGGTTATTAGTTGAGCAAGAGGGGGGGATTGTTCCCTCCAGGTGGGGTTATTAGTTGAGCAAGAGGGGAGGGTTCTGTGTGAGAATAGGGTTTGGTTGGGTTGCATTTTCTAATATAGATAGGTTGAAGTCAATGGTTAGGTTGCACTTTCTGATAGCTATACCTATAAATAAGTGCAACCAGTTGCAAAATCTGATAAAGTTGCAAAAAATGTCACCACACCGGCACTAAGTGTTAGCGCCGGAGTAAAAAAGAGTTTTCGGGGGCTAAGCTGGTTAGTGTGCCTTATCTGAGGTTAGTGACTGTGCCTTATCTGAGGTTAGTGTGCCTTATCTGAGGTTAGTGTGCCTTATCTGAGACAGTGTGCCTTAAGTAGCTTTGTGCACACTAAATAGCTTTGTGCACACTAAAAGATGGACAAAGCTACATCGCACACTGCAGATAAGGCACACTAACCTCAGATAAGGCACACTAACCTCAGATAAGGTTAGCGCTGCAGTTTTTGCCCACTAAGTGATAAGGCACACTAACCGGCTTAGTGCCGGTTAGTGAATCAAGCCCACTGTATGTTGTATAGTATGCTGGCTGGACCAGCTGTCCCTTCTCCCCTAATTCCTTTGCCCGTCATAGGTAGCTAGGTGCCCCTTAGTATTAGGCAGCCAGAGGTACCCTCAGTAAGTATACAGTAGCTAGAGGTTTCCCCGACTAAAGGGAGAGCTCTTCAGTGGAGTGCCGGGACCTGGGTGAGTAACCTTTCATTTACACTCACACCAGGACTCTACATAGGGAAGGAGCGAGGGAGGCTCCTGCACAGTAGTCATTTGTGCTGTCTTTATTTACACCTCATGAAACAGGGAGTGGCATGCCTTTCCATCATCAGGCGCCTGTAGGCAACTGCCTACAGTGCCTTATGGTAAATGCGGCCCTGACATCAGTTCCTGGTGATGGAGTCACATCATATGGACCTGAGGAGTATGAATGGGTACTACCTGGGTAACAATAACAGCTGGTCTATGTATGATGCAAGAGGAGGGGCTGTAGCAGGGGGCTGCCTAGAAAAGCTCTGGAGGGGCCTCTCAATGGTCACACCTTTTCTTTTGCCTAACCCGATGACCATCACAGCCCAGCGGCTTAACTTGCTCCAAGCAGGTTATTTCTGCCCTGCGCTGCACATGACCAGGGCACCGCCATAGACAATGTTATTATGTCAATGGCTGTGCAGTAGTGTAATTCGGGTGCTGGTGATTGCCGGGCCCCAAATTACTTCACCCTCCGAGTATCTACGGAATTGTAATTAGCACCGCCTGAAATCTGAGTGGCAGCAGGGTGAGCTGTCATCTGGCTCACCCGGCGTCAAAGTGTCCAGATGGCAATAATACATGTACATCATCTTGCAAAGGTAAATGCCATTGGTGTGGACAGCATTATCTTAACACCCATAACCAGTGTAGCCACAGAAACACCTGATCTGAAGGATGGACCCCTTTATCTGAGGGAGTATAGTAGTTGTGGCCCCCTTAAGGGTAGGGTTGCTCATTCGGATTCCGCGAAATTGAGATTTCTGCAATTCCGGTCAAAAATTGCAATTCCGTACCTTTAAGACGATATCGGAAAATGTATAGGGGTAATCGGTAATAGCGGAATTTCCATCCGGAATTTATTGTAGGAATTTTTTGACCAATCAGAGCCATTGGAAATTAAAAGCCAATCAGAAGCATATAAGTGCTGTATTAACTGTTAGGCGGAATTTTTAAGCCAATCAGAAGTATCGGAAGCAGGGGTGGGACGACGAATCTGGCGAATCCACGAATCCCTCGAACATTAGGAATTATTCGAGATTCGTGGAATCGAATCCCGACGCTGCATCGCCGCGCATCCGCCGCTTCACCTGCTCGCAAGTGTCCTCCTCCCACTCCCCGCAGCCTCCTCCGCTCGCCCCCTGCATAAATAAGAAGATGCAGCGTCTCACCTCCAGCGTGGAGCCCGGAGCGGCAGACCTCCTGCTGACTTCCTTATTCCCCCTAGTGACTGGCTCTTACTACGTCATCAGTAAGAGCCGGTCCAGTGGCCACTAGGGGGAACTAGGAAGTGAAGTCTGCAGCACTGCACTCCACGCTGGAGGTGAGAGGCTGCTTCTCCTTATTTATGCAGGGGGGTGAGCGAGGAGGCTGCGGGGGGAGGGAGGAGGATATTACCCAGCCCCTCATAGCCTGCTACCTATACTGAAGCCCCCCATAGCCTGCTACCTATACTGAACCCCCCATAGCCTGCTACCTATACTGAAGCCCCCCCCCCCATAGCCTGCTACCTATACTGAACCCCCCATAGCCTGCTAACTATACTGAAGCACCCCCATAGCCTGCTAACTATACTGAAGCCCCCCATAGCCTGCTAACTATACTGAAGCACCCCCATAGCCTGCTAACTATACTGAAGCACCCCCATAGCCTGCTAACTATACTGAAGCCCCCCATAGCCTGCTAACTATACTGAAGCCCCCCATAGCCTGCTAACTATACTGAAGCCCCCCATAACCTGCTAACTATACTGAAGCACCCCCATAGCCTGCTAACTATACTGAAGCGGCCCCCCCATAGCCTGCTACCTATACTGAAGCCCCCCATAGCCTGCTACTATACTGAAGCCCCCCATACTGAAGCCCCTTATAGCCTGCTACCTATTCTGAAGCCCCCCCATAGCCTGCTACCTATACTGAAGCCCCCCATAGCCTGCTACCTATACTGAAGCCCCCCATACTGAAGCCCCCCATAGCCTGCTACCTATACTGAAGCCCCCCATAGCCTGTTATCTATACTGAAGCACCCCTATAGCCTGCTAACTATACTGAAGCCCCCCATAGCCTGTTACCTATACTGAAGCCCCCCATAGCCTGTTATCTATACTGAAGCACCCCTATAGCCTGCTAACTATACTGAAGCACCCCCATAGCCTGCTACCTATACTGAAGTCCCCTATACCCTGCTGCCTATACTGAAGTCCCCTTACCCAGCTACCTATCCTGAAGCCCCCTTACCCAGCTACCTATGCTGCAGCCCCTCATAGCCTGCTAACTATACTGAAGCACCTTCATAGCCTGCTGCCTATACTGAAGGCCACTATACCCTGCTGCCTATACTGAAGGCCACTATACTCTGCTGCCTATAATGAAGGCCACTATGCTCTGCTGCCTATACTGAAGGCCACTATACCTTGAAACCTATACTGAAGGCCCCTTTACCTTGCAACCTATACTGAAGGCCCCTATACCTTGCTAGCTATACTGAAGACACCTTTACCTAGCTACCTATACTGCGGGCACCTATGCCTGGGTACCTATACTGCGGGCAACTATACCATGGATCGCACAATTCTTATGTGCAGGATTCATTAGATTCAGGATTCGAAAGGTTCGAGATATTCGAGAACCTTTTTAGATTCGGATCCGGATTCGGATTCGAAGAAATTGTGGATTTGTCCCATCCCTAATCGGAAGGGATAGACCCATCACAAAAGCTTAAAAAACGCGGATTTCTGCATTAAAATCGGAATTTCAGCACCAATTAGAGTCTTTACAAAAACCAACCAATGCTACGTTAGCAACCAGCTCCTAGCCACGTATCATCAGCTATCCCACCCATTTTGTATATAAGAGAGGTGTGACAGTCATGAAGCTTGTGGGTTTCAATCTGGTGTTTTGGAGAGAGCAGAGACAGACCCATATTAGTTGTTTCAACATAAAACAATAGTCTTTTTAAAGACTGTAGTCCTCCCAATACTGGAAACACTAATCGCATAGACTAGGGGTGCCCAATAGGTTGATCGCGATCTACCAGTAGATCGCGACTGCCTTCTGAGTAGATCGCCGCCGCGTCCTGTCAAAATTAGCTGCCGCGTATTCACGGCTGTCAAACTTTTGCTGTAGCCGCGGCTGTCGGAATATGCTACTTAACAGCTGCAGCTTTGAGAATACAATGCAATGGGAGAGGCGTGGCTAAAGGGGAGAGGAGCAAATGGTTAGAATCTCCTCCCCCTCCAGGCTCTGTGAATGGTGATGCAAAGCCACTGGCCATGCCTTCCCCAGCTCCCGCGCGTCTTCAAACAGAGTTGTTTCCCATCTTGTGGGGACTCGGAAGAGGAGACTGAACAGAGGCTGGAGGTTTGCTGCTGCACTGAAAGGGGACTGAATGGAGGCAGGAGGCAAGGTGGGATTAGATTTTGGTGCTGGGGGGGATGGATTCCTTGACTGAGCCTATTTTTAGTGGTGGTGTGTTGGAGGGGGAAGGGGATTTTGTGATTTTATCTGCGTGAAGCCATGTGGTGTGTGTGTGGTGTGTGTGTGGTTTGTGTGTGTGTGTTTGTGGTGGGGGGGGGGGGGGGTGGTCAGGTGAAGGATTCTGCGACCATGTTGTGCTGCCAACTATGCTGAGAATGGGGGGGGGGGGGAGGAGGGTGCGTCGAAATGTTGGTAGATCTAGGCTTGGAAATTTTAAAAGTAGCTCGCGACCCAGACATAGGGCCTGATTCACAAAGCGGTGCAAACTTTTTCACGGACTTTTGCGCGCGCAATTTGCCGCGATCGCGCGAATCCTGGCAAATTGCGCGCGCAAAAGTCCGCGAAAAAGTTTGCACCGCTTTGTGAATCAGGCCCATGGACTATACTGCACATAGTGAAATGGCTCCCTCTAGTGGTGAGAAGTCACAATCACAAGATGGGTTCTCAGAAATCCATCTGCCAGGTCACAGAACTAATACAGAAACAGATCCATCCAGTCTAGAGGAATCTCCTTGTGATACATCACATTGTGCCACACACAGGGACAACCAGAGATTTCAGTGTCCTGAATGCGGTAAATGTTGTAAGTCTGAAGCATCTCTTGCTGAGCACCAGAAGACGCACTCATACGAGAGGCCATGGTCATTGTAACGATCGGTGTCAGCAAGAACAGATTTTCTGATTATTGGTGATCTTCAGTATCACCAATAATACAGATGTTATACCTGATTATGTGGTGATCTGCAGAATCACCAATAATGCAAGTATAGCAAGACACAGGACACTCAGGTGTAAGATAGTGTTTGGTGCAACAGTAAATATAGATAGAGATACCCACTATCCCAGAGGAGCTGGTAGAAGGAGGTATCTCTAAAGAACACTGTAATCAGTACTCCAGCAGGCTGGAGACACAGATGAGTTAGTGATAGGTTCACCCGAGGAGCGGGTGATGCACAGTAAGACAATGTATACTGATCACTCGTGGAGCGAGTGATTCAGACTGTACTGCGGCAGGTGATCACCTGAGGGGCAGGAGATCCAGACAGAACCGCGTAGCTAGTCACCTGAGGAGCAGGTGATAAGACTGTATTGCAGCTATCTACCTGAGGAGCAGGTGATTAAGACTGTACTGCAGCTATCTACCTGAGGAGCAGGTGATTAAGACTGTACTGCAGCTATCTACCTGAGGAGCAGGTAATTCAGACTGTACTGCAGCTATCAACTTGAGGAGCAGGTGATTCAGACTATACTGCAGCTACCAACCTGAGGAGCAGGTGATTCAGACTATACTGCAGCTGTCAACCTGAGGAGCAGGTGATTACTAAACTGAGAATCCCTCACCAGAACTAAGCTCACTGGTGAGGGCAGAAGAGTCAGACAAGCAGGTTCGGCAACACATGGACAGATACAGTACAAAGGCAGAAGACTGAATCAGAATGAGGTATAAGCTAAGTCGGCAACTAGATCAGATAGGCAAAAGCACAGAAACAAAAGACAGATGAGTAGTCAAGGCTAACAGAGGGTCATAACAAATAATACAATTCAATTAGTACTTTAAGCTATCAACAGAATCTGGCTAAGTGTGGATCCCCAGCTCCTGCTGGTTCTAGCACACTTTCGGATCTGACTAAGGGTCTGAGTGCTAACGCGTAGCATTTGCAACAGCAGACGAGGAACAACTGACAGGCATGTCCTATATATACTGGAAGCGCTCCTTAGCGCTGCCCCAGTCACTCAGCCAATCAGGATCAGTGTTGGAGTCAGCTGAAGGGCTGATCAGCAGACTCCCCTTCTGCTTGCATAAAGGTTCTGTCTCTGCACGCACGCGCGCGCGTAGACCTCAGTCTATGTGCGATTGAGGGACCAGGCAAAGTTCCATCATGTAACAGCGCGGCGGAGTCCGCTGGCTGAGATGCGGGGATAGCCGCCATGCCGCTCATCGCTGCGGCGGCCTCTCCCGTATTCACCATAGTCCCAGGCACAACTCCATCATGTACTCGCACGGCGAAAACCGCCGGCTGAGACGCGGAGATAGCCACCATGCCGCTCCCTGTTGCGGCGGCATCTCCGCTATGCTTTACAGTCATGTTCAGAGTGTGGGAAATGTTTTACACAAGAATCACATCTTATTATACACCAGAGAGTTCATACTGGTAAGAAGCCCTGCACATGTCCTGAGTTTAGGAAATCTTATAGGTGCAATGCAGGACTTCTTGATCACCTGAGAGTTCACACTGGTGAGAAACCCTTTCCCTATACAATATGCAACAAATATTTTTTACATAAACAAAGTCTTAATGTTTATATTAAGTGGCGTCACACTGGTGAGAAGCGATTTCCTTGTTCAGAATGTAGCAAATCTTTCTTTTGGAAATCAGACCTTGTTCACCATCAGAGAAGTCACACAGGTGAGCGTCCTTATTCCTGTTCAGAGTGTGAGAAATGTTTTAAACACAAAGGACAACTTACTAGACACCAGAGAATTCATACAGGTGCACGTCCTTATTCCTGTTCAGAATGTGGGAAATGTTATAAACATAAAGTACAACTTATTAGACACCAGAGAATTCATACAGGCGAGCAACCTTATTCTTGTTCAGAGTGTGGGAAATGCTTTAAACAGAAAGGAGAACTTATTATACACCAGAGAATTCATACAGGGTAGCGTCCTTACTCCTGTTCAGCTTGTGGGAAATGTTTTAAACAGGTGGGACTACTTATTATACACCAGAAAACTCATACAGGTGAGCTATTCCTGTTCAGGGTGCAGGAAATGTTTTACACAGAAAGGTAAACTTACTATACACCAGAGAATTCATACAGGGGAGCGTCCTTACTCTTGTTCAGAGTGTGGGAAATGTTTTAAACAGGTGAGACAACTTATTGTACACCAGAGAAATTCTGTTCAGAGTGTGGTAAATATTTTAATGAGAAAGGACAACTTGTTAAACACCAGAATAGCCACACAGGCTAGCTTCCTTTTCATTGTGCAGAGTGTGGGAAATGCTTTAAACATAAGCAGTCATTTGTTGCACACGAGAAGAAGCACAGCCTCTGAAGTTCCTGACAGGCATGTAGTGGAGTGGAGAACATGTTACAGTGTCAGTCAGGGGAACAATGACATTGGTTTATAGGTGGAGTCTGGTGGGTGGAGTTCTCTCTTTCATACTTATATAATCTTTGCACAGATCTCACACACCTCCTATTTCTGGTTTGTGTGTAAATTCCATCCATCTTATATGCAGCTTGGCATTGGACCAATCCAAACCCAGCACATCCAGTGAAGGGCTTTTGATTGGCTCTGTTCCATGCATGAAATTTCCAGGAAAGTTGTAATTATTATCATCTAGTTCACCACCTCTATTCCGTAGTATTCCTTACCTCAGTCAGTAAGATGGCAGGAAAGCCATTTAGCAGCTCCTGCTACAAATCTCTGGAGGTTTTACCATCTCCACAAAAAATTCTACAAGAGGAGTCTACTTAAACAAATATCAAAATGTATGATTGCAATAGAGTCAAGATGAAAGATCGGCACTAGGCTGACTTAGCAAACCCTCTGGGGGGTCCTTAGTGCTTACTCACTGTGCCTCCGGCTTTAAAGGATCAACTGTGTAGCAGAAAGTAAAAAGATACCGGGGCACCAGCTGAATGCAAATGCTAATTTATTCCATCCCATCCAGTGACAGACACCATAAATCAGGCACAAGGTCTAACAGCCGTTTCGCAAGCTAAGATGCTTGCTTCCTCAGAGAAAGCAAGCATCTTAACTTGCGAAATGGCTGTTAGACCTTGTGCCTGATTTATGGTGTCTGTCACTGGATGGGATGGAATAAATTAGCATTTGCATTAAGCTGTTGCCCGGTATCTTTTTACTTTCTGCTACACAAATATCAAAATGTATTTATTAGGACCATATAAACAACCACATTGAATTCCCTTATCCCACTTAAAAAGTGATACATGGCCATGTATAAATAAACTGGTCAGCAGCTGACATCAAACGTCCACACACATACAATCTGGCTACAATTCAGCTCTGATCTCTAGGCCACACAATACAACAGAACGGGAAGTGTGATACAGGGAGAATGCACCACCATTATCTTCCACAACGTTCCAAGGTGTGCTGTGCTGCTATTGCAGAATTTGCCAAATAAACAGTGTGGGTTCACATTAAAGCTTCAGTGCACGGCCTACACATGCCATCCCTCCAGGTGTACAGGAATTAGACATCCAAACAATGTCCATATGGTTTACCGCAGACTTCACACTACTTAGGTGACCAATAGGCTGCATGCGCATCCAACACACTATACCATGGAATTAGCCGCTGACAGTTCCTAGTGACTGGCACATCAGATTGCACAGTGCATAAACAATTCCTGCATAGCAGCAGAGTAGGTATCACACATTGCCCAGATGGGCTCTCACCACCGCTGGGCTGAGTGACTCTCTGAGCACTGAGTCACTCAGAAACCACAGTGGAGTGCTAAACATTGCATGCCTCTGCATTCCTCTCTGCTGTAATCTATGCTTAAAGGTGCCCATACATCTAGTGATTTGCGGTGCGGTTGACTATTCAATCCATTTTTTTTTATTGAATTGAGTGTGTTCCAGTATGCATGATCAGCAATAACTGGCTGATATCAACAACTGGTCAACATCCTCGAAAATCAGCCCTAGCACATTTTTGGGAAGCAAAATTTAATATAAGACGCTGTCTTATTTTTGGGGAAACACAGTAGAAACCAACACAAGAAAGAGAAGACGAGGCTGTTTTTTCAACAAGTCAAAGTATGAAAAGTCTGTCATGGAGTCTCCTGCTGTGTTGTACTCATGTGAAATGACAATGTGCAAGTTTGAAATGTCAATAAACACTTTTCTACTAGTGAAGCAGAAGTCCTTCTGTATATCCAAATATCCAAAAATGGAGCACACTTTTATAATGGCAAAATGAAAAGTAATGTTTAGTTGACCCCACAGTGTTCATTGTAAACGTGATAGCACTATGCAGGCCAAGTGGGCTAGTAGTCATTCTTGAAAGGAAGGGGGGGCTTGGTGTTTGCGGAAGGTGGAGGATGGTGGTTTAGGGGTGGTGTTCACAACACCTCAAAATCCTCCTTTACATCCACCCTCTGCACATGTCCTCCCCCCCCCCCCTTCCAGGTGACAGGGACCTCAAAGCCTGTGAAAAATAAATTGAATAAATTAACCACTTCAGCCCGCAGGTGTTTTCACCTTCAGGACGGAAGCAATTTTCCCCTGTCAGGGCTACTCCAATTCTCTTGCAAATAACTTTATCAATACTCATCACATGTAAATGATCAATGTTTTTTTTTTTTTCATCACAAATTAAGCTTTTTCTGAGCAAAACTTGTTTTCAGTAATTATTTTTTTCTATGCATTTTATAGGCAAATACACACACACGCACGCAGACACGCACACACACACGCACACACACGCGCGTGCACACGCGCGTGCACGCACGCACACACACACACTTTCTCCAATTCCACCCCCTATAGTTTTAAAATAAGCAATTCTACTGTAAATTAAACCCACCCATTTTATTTGCCTATTAGTCCCAGCTATCACACCATTTAAATTATGTTCCTAGTACAATGTATGGCAATAATGTATTGTTTGGAAATAAAGTTATATTTTTTATGTGGTTTTTTTTTGTGTGTCCCATAAATTGTAAGCCCTAATGTACACAAATAACAGTAATATACCCTCATGACATACATATTAAAAAAAAAGCTAAGTCCCTATAGCGATGTCATGAACATCAAATTTTGGGTTTGCGAATGTTGGGTAAAGTTCGGATTCGCACAAACCAGGTAAACCTCCATAGACTTCAATGGGCAGGTGAATTTAGAAATCTACAGGTTTTAAAGGGTCTAACATCTGGACAGGGGCATGCCGGAGGGGGGTCCATGCCAAAAGTCCCATCAAAAATTACGGAGTTAACGCAGTCGGGTTTTAATCCCCAAAAGGCAGAAGTCACAGTACATTCCTACATTTGTGGAATAAAGTACTGCTTTTAAATGTCCAGAGTGGTAATGTAAGGGTTATGCCCGCTTCACACTGACAGACCAAATGCCGCATTTACCGAGATTAAGCGCTAACAGGTCTGTAAGGCCCTGAGGGGTGTGTGGTGCTGCATGCACGCTCAAATGAACGGACCAGCATGGCGTGTAGCAAAGGCCAGGCTGGGAAGTTGTTAGTGGAACCTTATAATGGTAGCAAGCAGACTAGCTCAGTGTACAACCTATTTTTTTAAGCCTATTTGTGACCTCCACCATGCTAATTAGTTACGTGACCAAGCAGCCACGTGAGACTGAGTGTAACAGGTGCAGATTGCATGGCTAAGCTTCTTATACTCTGCCTGTAATACTTTCAGCAAAAGCCCCAGAACAAGCATGCAGCATAACAGGTGGTTGGGACATGTTTGCAACATCTTACAAGATTAACTGCATTCTTGTTTCTGTGCTAATTCAGACACTAATGGGAGAATAAACATATCACAAGGACTGACTAGCAATGGAAAGTAAAGTATATGCAACTGCTAGTGTTTTAAATGAAACAGCCATATCCCTGTACTTTACTTTCCATTGCCAGCCAGTCCATGTGATATGTTTATTTTCCCCATTAGTGTCTGAATTAGCACAGAAACAAGAATGCAGCTAATCTTGTAAAATGTTGCACTAGCAGTTGTACATCAGTCCTGGTGATCTATTTTGCTACAGTAGTGGCTGATTCACACACCTGAAACAAGCCTGCAGCTAATCAAGCCTTAGTTCCCATTCACACTAGAAAGCGCTCAACGCAATTGCGAAAGCTGAGCATTTTTCTGGTGTTTTTTGCTATTGATTTTGCAGTTTTTACATTGTACAAGGAGTGTTTTGTAAGCGTTTTGGGTTTTCTAGCTATGGGCTGTCCATTAGGAGCTGTCAACATTGAAGCGCTAATCACTCTGAATCGCCCAGAAAATGCTGCATGTAACGAGTTTGCGTTTCAGCAAATCACTAATCGCTTAATTGTGAACAAACCCATTGGCTAAACAGTGTTGTAGCGCTTTTTGAAATGCTAGCGCTTTCCAGAGATGCTGAAATCGCTAGTAAAGTGCTCTAGTGTGAATGGGCCCTGACTTCAGTCACAGCACGAAAATGTCAATTCATAAACTCTGTTACCGCATGAAAAGCTAAAATTACCGAGCAGTGAGGTAAATTAAAGACTTGTGCAGTAATTACCTCAACACATGTCAGTAAATGTCAGCACATAAAGCAGACAACAAGCGGTAAAGCCACAAAGCAATACCGTCTGCTTTGAAGTGGTGATAATAATGTGGAGTTTGTGCGAGGAGACTGTGCTGGGAGCGTGACTCACTAGCAGAAGCAGAGGCAGCTGTGACTGACAGGAGCAGGGAGCCAATAGAAACAGCTCCTGTCTCCTGCAAGTCTGAGTGTTGGAATCTGATAGGATCTGCAGCGTTCACTGGTGGGACAAGCTTTTAAACCCCCCAGGCAGCAGCAGAGCGAAATTGGAACAAAAACAGGCATCCCCTGAATACCTTAGGCTGTGTGGCTATTTAACCTCTTGGGTACCAGTTAGGAGCTAGTGGGGAAAATCACCCAAGCAAGGCATGTGTAAAGTTTCTTGGAAGTTAATCTAAGCTGTGGCAATTTAATAGACTGTTAAGAAAGACTAATAGACAGATTCAGAGCAAGCAGAGGCAGTATAACAATACAAGTACATCTAAAGGGATGTCGGGATGCCTCGCAATGCCCTCACTGCACGGAACAGTTGTAACGAGCTTTTACCGCAAAGGTTTTTGTCAATGGACTTTGGTAATTTGCCGCACCTGTGAACATTTTTCTAGTCTAAAATACTGAACGTTGTATTTTCCCGATCAATAAATTAACCCAATGTTGGCCTGCTACATGTAAAGTATTTGTATGTCTGTCATTGTTAGTCTTTATGCGTGTTACATGGTTTGTTTGTTTGGTTAAATGTTTGTCATACTCGCCATCTTGTGGTCCGGCGCCCCTTCCTTAGGAGCGCCATGGGCTGATGGTGTAATCTTGCGGGGTTTTTTCAGTGTAAGATGTCATAAGGCGTTACATACAGTGCGCAAAAAACATGGACTTAGGAGAGGAATGGCTATGGCGATTGGGGAGAAGGCGGCCATAGGTTGTTGCAGAGGAAGTTTTAAATTTTAAAAGATGGCTATTTTTGTTTGTTACACTCACCTCTTTGTTGTCCGGCACCCCTTGGTTAGGACCACGACGGGCTGATGGTTTAATTTCAGTGTGTGATTTCCATAAGGATCAGTACTCTCTATTCGCAGATGCCAACCATGTTTCACAGCTCACATTGTTGGCCTGTTATATGTAAAGTATTTGTATGTCTGTCATTGTTTGTCTTCATGCATGTTATATGGTTTGTCTTTTTTGTTATATTTTTGTCCCATTCATGGCTTTGTGGTCCGGCGCACCTTGATTAGGAGCGTGACGGGCTGATAGGCTGATTTAATTTCAGTGTGTGATGCCATAAGGATCGGTACTATTCGCAGATGCCAACCAACTATTTTTCACAGCTCACATTGTGGTCCTTTTTATGTGTAAAGTATTTAACCACTTAAAGAGACACTGAAGCGAAAAAAATATGATATCATGATTTGTATGTGTAGTACAGCTAAGAAATAAAACATTAGGAGCAGAGACATAAGTCTAATATTGTTTCCAGTACAGGAAGAGTTAAGAGAAACTCCAGTTGTTATCTATGCAAAAGAGCCATTGAGCTCCACCACTTTCAAAGTCACAGAGAGCTTTGTGTTCTGAAGCTTGTTATCTCAACTGTCAGTCATTGTATTATCTTTCTCTGCAGAGGACAGGTCAATAGTTCACAGGCCTGCTCTGTAAAATCATTTAGAATGCTGAGTAGTGTGTAAACTGCAAATATTAGAGAATGATGTAATGTTATAAAAAACATTATATAACTGAAAATAAAAAAATGAAAATATTTTCTTTGCTGCTAATGCTCAGTAATTATCCGTACTATACAACCATTCATTATATCATAATATTTTTTTTCGCTTCAGGGTCTCTTTAAGGACCACAGGCTTTACCTATAACCCCCCCCCCCCCCCCCCCCCACACACACACACACACACACACACCTTAGCCACTTTAGCTTTAAGGGCTTGTTGCAGGGCCGTACAACTCAGCACACAAGTGATTTCCCCCTCCCCCCTTTTCTGCTCCCAACAGAGCTTTCTGTTGGTGGGGTCTGATCACCACCGGCATGTTTATATATATTTTTTAATGTATTTAAGTATGTTTATTTTTTGAATACATTTATCTATTTTTTTTAATTTTGTACAAACCCCGCCCTCCCTTCCCCTGGCAGCCATTCACCATGATCGGCTGTCATAGGCATCAGCCTATGACAGCCGATCACTCTGGTGGGTCCCAGGGGGACAGCTGTGTCGAGTGGAGATGCGCGCGCATCGACACACATGATCTTCTGCAAATTCCCGTCCCAGGATGTTGAGCGGTCCTGGGGCTGCCGCCATGTCCACGCCAATTTGTGTGGAGTGGTCGTTAAAAGGTTAAATGTTTGTCATTGTTTGTCTGTATGCATGTTACAGGGTTTGTCATACTCACCATCTTCTGGTCTTCTTTTCGAGCACGATGGGCTAATAGTGTAATCTTGCAGGGTTTTTTCAGTGTGTGATGCCATAAGGCGTTTTATACAGTGTGCAAAAACCATGGACTTAGGAGAGGAATGGCTATCGCAAAAGGTGCATTGTGTGCAACATTTTGTTAGCAGTTGGGATGCCATTCTCACTCTCTGGAACGAAAATTGAAAAACGCAATTGCTGCAAAATGGAGCCACAATAGCGCAGCAAAAATGCAATCACGCTCCATAGGCGATTGTGATTTACATTTTGCCATGGGGGGTGGACGCCAACTGGATCCCAATTATTTCTCAGGTGGTCGTTGTGTTCCCGGACTTTTTACTTGAGGGTGTAAGAGTGGTACCCATTATGACCACCTATCTCCCTCATCCCTCTCCAAACCGCCAAGTACTCTGCCAAACATTAATATAATAAAATATCTTAAGGAGAGAACAACTAATTAGGGCACTTTTGTATTAGGCACTTTTCAGTCCAAAAATGTTATCATGCCCGTTTTGCCAAAAGCAACAGCACGGCAATAAACATGTAAATTGCATTGCCGGGTTTTTGCTAGTGCAATTGGTGTTTTCCAGAATGGCAATTGTCAGCCTGGAGATTTTTTTTTTTTGTGTTGGCGCATCTATGCTCTGTACCTTTTTGGTGAGGATTGGTATGGCTGTGGGGAGGAGGAGGCCATAAGTAGAAATTGGCTGTATATTTAAATCATGTTAAATATACCCCTGAGTTCTACTCCTTGGGTTGCAACAATTTGTATTCATCAGTTAAGTTCTTATTCTCAAGGGTCAGTTCACACTTGGGATGCTTTTGGTGAGAAGCGTTTCTGCTCTATGCTGATGGCCGGTATTCAGCAAAGCACTGTGGTAAATCCTTGTAGTGCCTGTGATGTGCGTATATCGCAAAAGAGCACTACATGCAACATTTTGGTGGCCGTTAGAACGCCATTCTCATTCTCTGGAACAGGAATTGAAAATTGCAATAGCTGCAAAATAAAGCCACATGTGCAGCAAAAATGCAATCACACTCCACAGGCTATAGTGATTTGCATTTTGCGATCCCAGGGTTGAACCAGGGCTAAAGGGGAACCAACTGGATCCCAATTTCTTCCCAGGTGGTTAGCGTGTTCCCGGACTTTTCAGTTGAGTTCAGGTCCGCTTTAATATACCACAACACACAGATCTGCAGCTTGCAAACATCTAGTTTATTGAATAATTTCATATTATAAGAGATTATAGAGATAGGAGCAGTGATGGTCACATCTAGGAGAACTCATGGAGAAGCATGTGATCAGTTTGGTCAGGTGATATGCAAATCTCTTATTTGTTACTCACAATCATTTGCTAAAGCAGGAAGTGATCACAGGAAATCAGAGCTTTACAAATCTATCAGCTGATCAAACCACATGCTTTTCCATGAGTTCTCCTAGACATGACTAACACTGGAAAGGATAGTCGTGGAGGCACACCCCAAATGGACAGACGCAGAGCTTCACTGGTCATCTGACTGTCCTCTCTCTTCTTGTGTATCTAGAAAGGGGAAGAAGAAATGGCCACATCATCATAAAGGATATAAGTGAGCGGGTATAACATAAGATACAGACACCTACCTACCTCTTGGCTTATTGCAGCATTGAACAATAAAACAGTGGCTCATGATCCTTTCAGTTGATTACTTCACATATGTCCCCTGTTGCCTCTCCTGCAATTGGCTACAATTGGAATGAAGTCGTAGAATATCTGTCATTTTACCGATATTCTACTAGAGACAGTAGCCTGTGGCCTTTTCCAGGTGCCTTTTTCTTTACATGTACAGGGGACAGAGATGGCACAGCATTTCCACTTGTGGAGAGATTTGGTTAAGAATGAAGCTACAGTCCCCATCTCGTTTGTTAACTGGGGAATACCTGTATGCAGTGCACAATGCTCCTCTCCCCATAGTATACAGTGCACAATGCTCCTCTCACTATCCCCATAGAGCATGACTACCTCTTTAGTTCCCCATAGAGCAGCAATGCATGATTTCCTCTTCCCCTCCCCATAGAGCAGTGATGCATGCTTTTCCTCTTCCCTATCCCCATAGAGTAGCGATACATGCTTTTCCTCTTCCCTATCCCCATAGAGTAGCAATGCATGCTTTTCCTCTTCCCTATCCCCATAGAGTAGCAATGCATGCTTTTCCTCTTCCCTATCCCCATAGAGTAGCAATGCATGCTTTTCCTCTTCCCTATCCCCATAGAGTAGCAATGCATGCTTTTCCTCTTCCCTATCCCCATAGAGTAGCAATGCATGCTTTTCCTCTTCCCTATCCCCATAGAGTAGCGATGCATGCTTTTCCTCTTCCCTATCCCCATAGAGTAGCGATACATGCTTTTCCTCTTCCCTATCCCCATAGAGTAGCAATGCATGCTTTTCCTCTTCCCTATCCCCATAGAGTAGCGATACATGCTTTTCCTCTTCCCTTTCCCCATAGAGTAGCAATGCATGCTTTTCCTCTTCCCTATCCCCATAGAGTAGCGATACATGCTTTTCCTCTTCCCTATCCCCATAGAGTAGCGATACATGCTTTTCCTCTTCCCTATCCCCATAGAGTAGCGATGCATGCTTTTCCTCTTCCCTATCCCCATAGAGTAGCGATACATGCTTTTCCTCTTCCCTATCCCCATAGAGTAGCGATACATGCTTTTCCTCTTCCCTATCCCCATAGAGTAGCAATACATGCTTTTCCTCTTCCCTATCCCCATAGAGTAGCAATGCATGCTTTTCCTCTTCCCTATCCCCATAGAGTAGCGATGCATGCTTTTCCTCTTCCCTATCCCCATAGAGTAGCAATGCATGCTTTTCCTCTTCCCTATCCCCATAGAGTAGCAATGCATGCTTTTCCTCTTCCCTATCCCCATAGAGTAGCAATGCATGCTTTTCCTCTTCCCTATCCCCATAGAGTAGCGATGCATGCTTTTCCTCTTCCCTATCCCCATAGAGTAGCGATACATGCTTTTCCTCTTCCCCTTTCCATAGAGCACAGGTGCACAATTTTCCTCTTCCCCTCCCCATAGAGCAGCCGTGCATGCTTTTCCTCTTCCTGCTCATCATAGCCCAGCACCCACTCTGTACTGGGATCACTGCACAGACAAGAGAGGACTACCTGATAGACTGGAATTCTCCAGTTTAGGGCCCTTACACATCAAATGCATCAAGTAGCGTTAAATCGCATTGAAACTGATGCACTAACGCAATGCAACTTTTTCTGTTTGCAGCTCATACCTACTGCGTTGCAACAAACTGGTGCTTTACAACCTAATGCAGAGTTTCCATGCGTTATGCATCCATGTGCGCCATGATTCACTAATGTTAACAAATGGCAACACAAGCTTGCCTAAAAATAATATGACCTTTAATCATGGTACGTATGCGCCTTTTATGAAGCTTGCACATTTTTAAGGGTCAGGTGAGCCTATATAGAGGGGAAATTGAAGCCCAAAATTGTTCAGTTGAGCGTTGTACCGCACGCGACTTTTTGGGACTTTGTTGTGGTGCAACTTTTTTTATTCTTACTGCTGCAATGCAACGTATTTGGTGTGTAAGGGCCTTTAGAGCAAACCCCCCACATGACTGTGCTGAGGCCACTGCATTGGTTCAGAGGCTAACATCACTGGGGGTGTTTCCACTCTTCCACTGGCCAGAAGTGCGGGCACAGATGGGTGGCACTCA
Organism: Hyperolius riggenbachi; assembly: GCF_040937935.1. Lineage (NCBI taxonomy): Eukaryota > Metazoa > Chordata > Amphibia > Anura > Hyperoliidae > Hyperolius > Hyperolius riggenbachi. The sequence goes on from NC_090655.1 coordinate 217,482,759, forward strand.
GCATTTCAGTACTGCCACAGACACCGGGGCAAGGTAAGGCTGCTAGGAAAGCAGACTGGCTGAAAAATATTCTTACAGGTTTTAAGGTAGCCATACATCTAGCGATTCTGAATCAATCGACAAAGCGATTGAGTTTATTGAGGGATCGACTTCAGTATTGTTGATCGACTAGTACCCCACACACTGCAAAAGATATCCTATGCCATTCACCTTCACATTTGATTTGACTGATGTTGTGTCTCCATGCTCTGAATGCACAAATCAATTCCGAGACGATGGAATGACCTGTGAAGAGAAGCCGATTCCTTTGCGGTAGTCCAATATCTTGCATCCTGCTCCATCAACTAAGCACGTCCATTCCACATCAAATCAGCCACTTTTTATCAATTGGCAATACTGGAACACACTCAATCTTCTCTCAGTTCTATACAATGATCGCATCGAATAGTCGATCGTACAGCCAAATCGCTAGATGTATGGCCACCTTTAGTCTGAAGTTGAGTTTTGCAAGAGATATCCGAAAGTAGATAAAATCAGGACTAAATACACCGATGTTATTTTTGTTCCTGGAATGTCAGAGATAACATGTTGATCACTGTGTGCAATGGGGTCTCAGACACACTGGGGATGTTTCACTAAAGCATGCTAACTCACAGCACAGCCACGCTAGCGGTTTGCCTGCATTATAACGTGTGTAACGGTTTTCGCGCACACACGCAAATGTTTGTATTTTGTGTGCAAAAATTTGCATTTGCACGTGGAAACCGTTATGCACGTTATAATGTGCGCAAAATGCTAGCGCGGCCGAACTATGAGTTAGCATGGTTTAGTGAATCATCCCCAGTGTGTGTTAGCATGAAAGCCGGTGTCCTGCAGGATCTGGAGCCTTTACAAAATTCCCTTTATAACCTATAAAGACAATGCTTCTAATGCTAGGCACACATGATACAATTTTCTGGCAGATTTACCTGCCAGATCGACTATTTCCAACAGGCCCAATCTGATTTACAATCGATTTTCTGTTCACGTCAATGGAAAATCGATCGGAAATCAGATCGGACCTGTTGGAAATAGTCGATCTGGCTGGTAAATCTGCCAAAAAATCATATCGTGTGCACCTAGCATTAGGAATACCTGTCATGGCTGAAATGTGGGGACTATCAGTGTGCACAAGATAAATGCAGGGCATTTCAATATAATGCTTTCGAAAATTGCTGAGGGTCGGAACACACTAGGCAGAAACGCTAGGGTTAATGCGCATAATGTAAGTCAATGGGACACATGAAAAAATGCATACGTTCGCTTTCAGCAATGTGCGCTTTAGAAAACGCTGTACATGCTTCATATTTTTCTAAAACGCATTTAAAACGCACCTAATGTATGTCAATGGTGATGCAGAGGTATAGCGGTTTGTATGCATTTTTAATGCGTTTAAAAAAAAAAAAAAAAAAACAAGTTTGATGTATTTCCGCTTCCTGTTGACGTCCTAGTGATTTGCATAAAAAACACATATACAAAAAAATATACAAAACGCATTTGAGAATTGCATGTGCGAAACGCAAACGCGTTAAAATGCAAGAAAAACGCTTGTGCGAAATGAAAACGCATATAAAAAGAACAAACGCATATGCAACAAAACAAAGCCTTTCAGGCAACGCCACCTGTGTGCCCAGCCTCAACTGGAACAAGTCTGCTGATGAGGCATCCTGACGGTTCCCATTATGTGTACTTGCTCCAGGGGAATTGGGATCCTTTCACACTATGCAAGATGCAGTGCAGAAAAGTTGCACAGTGCATTTGGCATGTGATGCGATCATACAGTACAATGAAAGTATGCTTCACTGCAGATGTGCACATGACTCTGACGGGCCCCACCATAATGTGAACTAATGTAGAAATATGTCTGATGCGATGGAATGGATTCAGTGTGAAAGGACTCTCAAAGGGACACTTAATTCATCCCCCCAAAAATGAGTTTTACTCACCTGGGGCTTCCAATAGCCCCCTGCAGCTGTCTGCTGCCCACGCCGTCTCCCTTCGATCCTCCTGTCCCCGCCGGCAGCCACTTCCGGTTTCGGTGACAGCAGCTGACAGGCTGAGAACGCGAGTGATTCTTCGTGTTCCCGGCCACAATAGCTCCCTGTATGCTGCTATAGCATATATCATATACAATATAGCAGCATACAGGGCGCTATTGCAGCCGGGAACACGAAGAATCACTCGCATTCCCAGCCTGTCGGCTCCTGTCGCCAAAACCGGAAGTGGCTGCCGGCGGGGACAGGAGGATCGGAGGGAGACGGCGTGAGCACCAGACAGCTGCAGGGGGCTATTGGAAGCCCCAGGTGAGTATAACTCATTTTTTGGGGTTGACTTAAGTGACCCTTTAAGTCTAAGGAGAATTATTATTACAACTAGCAAGTCCAAGAGTGGTTAGTGCAGCATTGGTAAATTGCAGAAGTATTTATTCCTCAATGCATGTGTCAACATTACTTCTGGAATTTACCAATGGTGTGCTAACCAATTTTTGCTCATTGTATTGCGTTATGCACCCAACTTCAAACGGCAAGGTGTGCCACGTCCAAACCATCTAACTCACTGGTATTACAACTAAGTCTGTCAGTCAGAGCTGGGGGTCTCCGAATATTTTTTTTACCATGGAGCCACCCTGACCCCCTCCCTCAGATGTAGCATTAGGTGGCCCCTTTGTTCCCCCCTCCCCCCGATAGTATAATGCCCCAGAGCCAATTGACAGCACCCTAGTCTCCCCCTAGTCTCTCCTCAGGCCCAGTTTGCTGCAGGGTACTTGGTCCGGTCCAGTCACCTGTCCGGCCAGCGCAATGCCTCCTGTGTCCTTCCATGCCACTGGCATGTAACTACTCACTTGACATGCCGCCGGGTCACAGGCGCCAGTGTTCGGGGATGTAGACAGGACACAGGAGGTAGCGCTAATCTGCGAGTGCTCTGTAGCGAATCAGGGCATGGGGACCAATATTAGCATGGGGAAGCTGTTATCCGGCTCTGGGCCAACTGCCCAGTTTTGTCCCTAGGGAAGCACTAGCACTGCAGTCAGTATTTTATAGGGAATGTTACTATAACAGGGAGATCAGGCAAATATACTCAGTCTACCAGGTACTCCATGCAGTATAGTCACCTTGTGATTGGCCTGGAGAAAGGAGAGTGTACAGGAAGTCCTGTATAGCAGCCTTCTGCTTCTGGAACTGCTCCAGTGTCATCTTCACACTGATGTCCATGGGAATCGTCACCTGCAATTCAGAAAGGCACCTCTCAGTGGCTTGTGCTGCTGCAATTCCCTACGAGTGGCAGAGGCTACAGCAGCTGTGATCATTATAGGTGACAGTGTGACAAGCATTCTCTGCATGCCCAGCTGAGCATCTTGTGTGCAATACTTCTCTATGGCTTTAGGCCTGTAACCCACTAGGAATCGCTGCAGTGCTTTAAAATCTGTTTAAAAGCTGTTTTTTTGTTTTTTTTTAAAGAAAACTTAATTACACTTACCAGGTGTCTGACTTCTGTCTGTTTCCCCGCCCCCTAAAGGTTATAGGTGCTTCTCTAGGACCAATCAGAGAAGCACCTGTGACCTCGTCCTTTAGGGGGCGGGGCTACAGATGGAAGCGGGAAACTCAGACACCATTGGTTCAATTATAATACTGTTTTACAAAAAAGCAATTTTGCAGTGCTTATATACTTAGTATTGAGTGCAAACGCGCTCAAAATGCTACATGCCCTGCGATTGCAATTACCCCAAATCACAATCACATTAGTGGGATTCCCTCCACTTTCAATGGCAGAGCATTTTTGGGAATCGCCAACGATTGTCTGCGATTCCAAAATGCTGCCGAAAACGCGCAAGTGGGTCCCAGCCTTTAGAGAGATTTGGTGGCAATCGGCTGGTAAAGCCTGTGCATCCCATTCTGTCTCCTCTCTCTCCAGACCCCCCAAATTTCATCCCTTGTAATCACCTTCCCCCTGTGCTGCTGAGAATAACTTCAGCTCAGTAGCTCAATTTTTCTATCTATTTCCTCTCTGCAGAGCTTGAAACAGAGTGTGTCATGAAACAGACAGGCAATTTGCATTGTTTAAAGGGAACACTTTTGTTTCTTAGTTTCTGATAGCCATAGAAGCTGCCATGTCCCCCCTCCCCTTCTAGATGCCCATTATTCATCCAGGAGAAGGTGTGAAGATAGCATCTGTGACTTTTGTAATCCCTTTGAAGCACAGTGTTCAATTCTGCCCCCCCCCCCCCCCATGCTGATCAAAACCTTTTGTTCGCTCTGTGCAGTACAATAATTACAGCAGTCCTTATGTGCCTGAAATGTCTGCGGTTGGGCCGGCCTCAGAAGTAGGATAATAAGGGTCTCTGCTAAACTTTAAAAGGTAAGAAGAAGAGGTCAAATTGTTTTTTTTTCGAATTAATGAGTCAAATGTTTAATGTACTATTGAGATGCCCTTGGTGCTAAAAATGGTGCTGTAATGTAAGTGGACGGCGATGCAGGAAGTGACGCCAGTGGAGCGCATGCTGGAACGCGGATAAGGTGAGTCCTCCCCGCCCGTGCCTCTTACTATTGGGCATCGGCAGCTTCCTATTACAGCTGGAGGGGAGCGCAGATCGGGGGACCCAGGCGAGGGAGGGGGGGTTCCGACCCCCCTCCCCACCGCTAGGCCCAATACCCCCATCCGGCCCGCTACCCCTCCGGCTCAGCGGCCGCCCCCCCCCCCGCACCCACGGATGGGCGGGTCCTCCCTAAGAAGTTTGCCGCCTGAGGCAAACGTTTCACCCCGCCTCATGAGCGGGCCGGCCCTGGGTTCACTTTATAAGGATGTAAATATGGCAGCCTCCATATCCCTCTTAGTTAAAGTGTACCAGAGCTGACATCAATTAAAAGTTTTATACATACCTGGGGCTTCCTCCAGCCCCATCGGAGGAAGCCCCGGGTATGTATAAAATGTTTAATTTATGCCAGCTCTGGTTTCCTTTAGGGCTGGAACCCACTACAGCAATTTTGTGAGTGTTTCGGGAGCGATTCAAAATGCTAGAGATTTCCCTAAATGCTCAGCTAATATTAATGGATGGGTCAAATTCCACTGGAGCAATTGCGATTAGCCAAATCGCTATCGCAGGACATGCAGCATTTTGGTGGCGTTTGTGTTTTTGCAATGTAAAGTATGTAAACGCTGGCGTAATCGCTCATGAATCTCTACACATCTAGTGATTTGAGAGCGATTTTAAATGTAATGCAAACTGTAATTAAAATTATGATACATTGAAAGGACCAATCAGAATTAAAATCGCTAATCGCAAATCACTACGCAATCGCTGGCAAAAAACGTACACTTTTTAAAATCGCTACCTAAATTGCCTGAAAACGCTCAAGAAATTGCTTACAAAATTCTCATTAATATAGCGATTTGCGATTTGTAGTGAGTTCCAGGCCTTATGGGTGTCCAATCATTACATAAGATAGAGGAACATGCATCTAATAAGGAGGGTCAGTGAGAAGCTAATAACTCCAAGTTGATGCTACTGTCATGTAGATTGGGGCTGCTGATGCTGGTTGATTGACTGGCCTTATTCCAAGCAGGAAAAATCCACATAAAGCTAAATGGAGATACAACAGAAGTAAGATATACCAACCCCAACATTGCTCTGCTCTTCAGACAGGTCCTCTTCACCATCCAGATCCCTGCGGTTATTAGCCTTGTACATGAGCCTCTTCTGGGTCTTCTTTCCCTGGGTAAGGAAGAATGAACATGAAACAGTAAGGGCCTGTTTACCATATGAGCGTTTTCGATTTTCTTTTTAAGTGCTGGGGATTTTAAAAATCGCTCTAATAGGCCTAGTGCACACCAGAGCGTTTCGGCTGCAGTTTGCGATCCGCTTGTGGGAGCGGATCCGCTCGGGTAATGTATTTCAATGGGCTGGTGCACACCAGAGCGGGAGGCGTTTTGCAGAAACGCATACTCCCGGGCTGCTGCAGATTTTGGATTGCGGATGCGTTTCTGCCTCAATGTTAAGTATAGGAAAACCGCAAACCGCTCTGAAAAACGGCACTTCAGAGCGGTTTGGTAGGCGTTTTTTGTTACAGTAGCTGCACTTCAAAAACAAAAACAAAAGACCGAGAGCCCAAATGGTGCGGTATTTCAAAACAGTCAAAAATGAGTTAATTGAAAAAAGTTATACTCACAAACACGGGTTGCCCCTAGGCAACCACTCCATATGCCAGTGGGGAGAATTAGAACCTGACCCCACTCAGGTATAAGATGTCGCTCTCTGTAGATAGAAAGTAGGAAGATTCCTTGCCACCATAGGTGGATTATGTGATAAGGACGAGGTCCAGAAGCGCCAAAAAGAGTAAAAACAATGCTAAGATTAAAAATTGGGGGGAGACGTACTCACCACCCATCCAACAGACCAAGAACCAATATAAAACACAATGTTCAGTCGAAAAATCGGCAATTTATTGGTGCTCCTAGGTGCTACGCGTTTCACGGGATTATCCCGCTTCCTCAGGCAATCAAACAGGAGCACAAGCAATTGGGGGTCTGGAAACAGCTCAGCGCCTCAGTCAAAAAAATAAAAATCGCTCTAATAGGCCTAGTGCACACCAGAGCGTTTCGGCTGCAGTTTGCGATCCGCTTGTGGGAGCGGATCCGCTTGGGTAATGTATTTCAATGGGCTGGTGCACACCAGAGCGGGAGGCGTTTTGCAGAAACGCATACTCCCGGGCTGCTGCAGATTTTGGATTGCGTATGCGTTTCTGCCTCAATGTTAAGTATAGGAAAACAGCAAACCGCTCTGAAAAACGGCACTTCAGAGCGGTTTGCTAGGCGTTTTTTGTTACAGTAGCTGTTCAGTAACAGCTTTACTGTAACAATACATGAAATCTACTACACCAAAACCGCTACACAAAACCGCAAAACGCTAGCTGAAACGCTACAGAAAAAGCGTTTCAAAATCTGCTAGCATTTTGCGGATCTGCTAGCGGTTTTTGGTGTGCACTAGGCCAAAGTGCTTGTGCAATGATTTCCTATGAGAGTGTTCAAATGTGAGAGTTTCAGTTTTATTAAAATCGCAAATGCGCTAAATGTACCATTTTCTGAGCATTTTTGCAGAATGGAAGGTATAGGGAAATCGCAAAGTGTTTAAAAAAAAGTGCTCTGAATTGCTATTTCCCGAGCACTTTTATGAATAAATCATAATTATCAGAGTTCACATGCCTTATCCGAGTTAACACACCTTATCAGAGTTAACATGCCTTATCAGAGTAGCATAGCAAGCGCTACAAACTTATGCCTGCTAATTGGCAATGCCGTGAGCTCCACTCGGCCTGCACTGAGTCCCTGCGGGTCCAATCACTTTAAAGGACATTATCTTCACACTTTGATTGGCCCAATAGGCTGTCTGTCACTTGACAGGAAACTTGACAAGCAGCCTATTGGGCCAATAAAAGTGTGGGGATAATGTCCTTTAAAGTGATTGGACCCACAGGGGCTCAGGGCAGGATGAGTGGAGCTCTCGGCATTGCCAATTAGCAGGCATAACTTCATAGCGCTACTCTGATAAGGCGTGTTAACTCTGATATGACATTTAACTGTGATAAGGCGTACTAACGCTGATAAGGCTTGCTATTTGTTATAGTGAATAAACCCCATTATATTTATTCATTTCTGGGTCAAAGAGTTTACTTGCTGACTGACGTCAGGAAATTAAAATCTTGATTGCTCAGCAAAGCGCTTAGAAAAGCACTTTTCTAAGTGCAAAGCGCAGGGAAAAGCGATTTGAAAAGGGCTCTATAAATCGGTCATCGCTTGCAATAGCGCTGGTGATTTATAATGTGAAGGCCTAATTGTCCCTAAACTGCCTCACTAAACAATCACAAATGATCCATTCAGCTGACAGAACTGTAAAGTGTATATTCAGTTTAAAGGGAACCAGAGAGGAACGAGGGGTGAAAAAGGGCAAAGATTTTATACATACCTGGGGCTTCTTCCAGCCCCATAAGCCTGAATCGCTCCCACGCCGCCGTCCTCAGCTTCCTGGATCCGCCGGTACCGGGCCCGTCACTTCCGGCGGACGCGGCCAATTGTCCGCATCACAGGGGCTCCCTCCATACATGTACGCATGCGGCTGCGCAGTATTCAGCCACATGCGTATCTGTATGGGGAGAGCACCCGGTGATGCGGAGAATTGGCCGCGTCCGCCGGCCTACTTGCCGACTCGCGGCAATGACGGGACCCGGTGGCGGCAGATCCAGGCAGCGGAGGACGGCGGCGTGGGAGCGATCCGTGCGTATGGGGCTGGAGGAAGCCCCAGGTATGTATAGTCCATCCTCTCTGGTTCCCTTTAAGTAAACCTCAAGCTAAACTAAAAACAAACAAAAAAAAGTTTCACTAAATTGGGGCTTCTACCAGCCCACTGCAGCCGCTCTGTGCCTGCGCCGTCACTCAACGATCCTCCCGTCCCCCGCAGAGGCTACGTTTTGTTTTTCACCGACTGGCCAGTCGATGGCCACTGCACCTTGATCGCGCTCCTGGAAGCAGGTTTCTGAGGAAACTTAGCCGCTATTGGGGACTGGAGGATTGTTCAGTGATGGCGCAGGCACAGGGTGGCTGCAGGGGCTGGTAGAAGCCCCAGGTAAGTGAAACTCTTTTTTTTAGTTTTCTTTGGGTTTTCTTTAAAGTGCACACATATGAGGACTGTTGCCTGGCAGCATCGGGACTCCATCCTTCAGGTGCCAGTGAACAGCAGAGGCATCAGTAGCCTGGCTCTGTTGCTATGTGGGGAGGTCTTGCAGAGCAGCACATGAGGGGCATCACAGAGCAGGCAGGTTAAGATCTGGTGGGGGCTAGCCTCCTCCAGGCCCCTAGACTCTCTCCAGGCCCTAGGCAACTGCCTAGGTTTGCCTTGTGGATGATCCGGGTCTGACCGTAGTCATTAGCATTTTCCAGCAGGAGTAAGAACAGAAGAGACAGTCAATAACATGCTCATAATTCTGTCTGAAATGCAAGTTTTAGGCAGCTTGGAAGTGGCTCAACCCACATTGACAGGAAATGCATCCGATTGGTCCAGTTCCAAGCTCTGTACATTTGCATGCAAGTAGACATTTAAGAGCCCTTTTACAATTACGGCATTTGGTACTCCCGCCTACCTGCAGCGCGTGGCAATGGCCATTACAAGCAATGGGACATGACACAATGGCTGCGCAGTGATGGGAGTGTTCCGGGTAACGCAGAAGCTGCAGAGCGTTACCGTGCAACTTCTGCAGTAATCCTGGAAGTGCACCACAAGTTCCATCTTACTTTTTTTTTTCTTTCCAGCTTTGCAACGGTGCTATTATCCAAATCGCACTGCAATTCATGAAGTGTAAAAGGGCCCTTAGCTTCTTTTCCATAATCTCTATACTCAAGCACAAGTTTCCTGTCCGGAGGCCTCATTGAAACATAATACGTGCCAGGAAAGATGCTGGCACTATAGAAATCCTAAATACCACTAACTGGCTGACTGCACACACTAGGGATGGTCAATGACAGGCTTCATGTTGATGCAAATGTATGCAGCCTGGCACTGCACCAAACTAATCAGCTGCTGCATTTGATCTGGTCACTTCCCAACCTGCCAAATTTGCATCAACTCAGAATCCTTAAAGTGTACCCAATGCGGATAGTTATATAGGTTATAGAATACAGAGGCATGTTCTCTGCCGAATGATATGCCTGTGTGTCCTTCTGGTGTCAGTCCCCACTGGGTTCTTCTGTCCCCCCTCAAAGCTAGCGACAATCTGATTGTCGCTTGCCTCCTTTTGCCCCTTCCAGCCATCACTCACCTCGCTCCCCCGCCTCCACCAGCTTCCTCCAATCAGTGCTAAGCCATGATGCAGGAAGTACTTCCGGGTCGCTGTTATCTTGAATATCTTCTGCCGGTGATCAGACGTTACACCGGCTGTGGAGGCGTACGAGAGATTTCACCACAGGGAGACTTGGGCGCAGGATACAGCCGGTATGGCTTATCCTGATGCTGCACAAGTTCCCGGCGACGTTAAATACTATTCCCCCTCTAGGTCCATGTGGATAGTGGGGAATGAAATAATTCAGCTTCCAGCGATTGCTTATAGTGTTTTTTTAAGTAACTTCAGCTCCGTCTTCTGACGGCTCCGAAGTTACTCACTGTGCGCAGCTATAGCCGTAATTCTTATTACGGTCTATAGTGGCGCCAGCTGCGCCAAAATCTCCTGCGCTGGATTGAAAGTGTTCGCTGTGGAGGATAAAGCGGGCCAAAAAGAGTAGTGTGGAGTGGCGCATATTCATCCGGGAGGCAGCGTGGAGCAGGTAGTATTTATTATTTTATTTTTTTTTTAATTTTCATGCCGCCTCTGCACCTCGGGTTCAGATAATGAGGACTTTGCTGTACTGAGCATATTTGTGAAACCTCCAATGTCTTCCATTAGAAATCTAGTAATATATAAGTGATGTTCTTACCGCATTCTTCTGCATGTCTGCTGGACTCAGGAAGCTGGAGCCAGCCTGGACCTCCTCCGTCCACAGCAGGCAGAACAGGACCGCCCCAAAGAGGGCCACGTTACCCAGCCTCATCTCCAATCTTCTGCTCTGCAAAACTGTTAATAAGTTGACATGGTGAATGCAAATTTAACGGTCATTTTATGTAGCTGCTCCATTTCATTCCCAGTGTGGAGATTATGGATGGTCCATAAAATAAAATAATTCCGTATTATGTAAACGCTAAATGTAAATGTATGCAATTTTAAAATGGACCAATTGAATTCTGCCAAGTTGGAATTGGATTGGTTCATTTTCAAGCCATGCAAAATGGCCATCAAGTTTGCATCTACTCTGAATGATCTGAATTTCATTGGCCATCCCTAGCCAAGCTAACTTGCTCCATATCTGCTCCCGACTGTAATCCCTGATTCAAGCAAACCCAAAGCGAAAATAAACGTATGAGATAATGAATTGTATGTGTAGCACAGCTAAGAAATAGAACATTAGTAGCAAAAAAAGTATCATGTTTTTTTTCCAGTACAGAAGGAGTTAAAAAGAAATTAGTTACCTATGCAAAAGAGCTTCCCTGAGCTCTTCGACTCACTGGGTCAAATACAGTCCTGTTTCTGAAGCCCTAAACCGCTAAAGGTGGGTACACACGTCAGATAAAAGTCTTTGGAAAATGAAAGATCACAGACCAATTTTACCCCCTTTCATGTAGTATGAGAACCATACTCTACACAGTCTATTCTATGAAACTGAACTCCCCATCAGATAAAAAGCTTTGCAAGATGCTGCACACAAAGACCGCTGTACACATGCAACAGATCAGTATCTGCAAAAGATCTGTTCCTGCAAAAGATCCATTCCTGCAAAACGCATTCATAGTCTATGATATCTGCAGACCTCATACACACCTTGTTTAATGAACAATTAGCTGTAGATCAGATCCACCAGGTTGGATCTTCAGATCGGCAGATAATTGGCTGATCTGCAGATGAATGTCCATTAAACAAGGTGTGTATGGGATCTGCAGATATCATAGACTATGAATGCATTTTGCAGGAATGGATCTTTTGCAGGAACAGATCTTTTGCAGATACTGATCTGTTGAATGTGTACAGCATCTTTGTGTGCAGCATCTTGCAAAGATTTTTATCTGATGGGGAGTTCGGCTCCATAGAATAGACTGTGTAGAGTATGGCTCTCATACTACATGAAAGGGGGTAAAATTGGTCTGTGATCTTTCATTTTCCAAAGACTTTTATCTGACGTGTGTACGCACCTTAAGAAACAGTGCGAGACAGCTTGAGATAAGGTTTTACTGCAGGAAAGTTCTAAGGGTCATTATTGCTGCTTGTGGTTTCTAAACTGCAAATAAGACAGAATGATGCAATGTTATATAAAAAAACCAAAAACTATATGACTGAAAATAAAAGACTCTTCTTTGCTACTAATGTTCTATTCGTTATCCGTATTACACATACAATTCATTATATCATAAGGATTTTTTTGTTTGTTTTTTAGCTTTAGGCTTCTTTCCCACCAGGACGTTGTGTTTTAGGGGATGTTATAGCTCGCATAACGTGCCCCTAACGCAACGCCTGGTGGTGCTGGAGGAGGACGCTACCAAGAGCTGCGTTATGCAGCTCTTGGTGCGCCTTTTTTGTGCTGTGCGATGCGGAGACCACGTGATCTGCATCACGTGGTCCCGCCAGCCAATCGCCGCCCAGAGCGGCCACTCCAGGAAGTAAACACTGCACGTCACAGTGCAGTGAATATTAATTAGCCATGTGGCTGGCAGCGGAGGAGGGGAGACCTCCTCCTCCAACATCACTGAGCATGTGCAAACAGTATAACGTACAGCATGCAGCACTTTCTTGTAACCTGCTGCGTTACAATGTAACGCAACGTGGGCACTGTGAACATTGCTGTGCGGTGGGCTGCGTTACAGGCTGCTCTAACGTGCACCTGTAACGTCTTACTGTGAAGCAGCCTTAGACTTGCTTGAATTCCTAAAAGCAAACTTTGTGCTTGATACACAAAAGCGCGATAACTGATCGCACGGCCGTGCTATGCAGTTACCACGCGATGTGATGCGTGCAAAGGTTTGCGCGCGTAAAGGCTTACGCCCGCATGCTAAACAAAGGTTTGTGCACGATCACACGTGCGTTGACGCGCAAACGCGTGCGTAATCACGCGCAAACGCGTGCGTAATCACGCGCAAACCTTCGCTAGCATGCGGGCGTAAGCTTTTATGCGCACACACCTTTGCACACATCACATCGCGTGGTAACTGCATAGCACGGCCGTGCGATCAGTTATCATGCTTTTGTGAATCAAGCCCTCAAACTTTTATTTAGTCATTTTGCAATATAAATGTAGGACATGCGGTGAGATGAGTACATAAAATGGGCGCCGGGGAAAGCTGCTAATAGAATGTTGCTAACCCTCCTTCTACCTACTTCTAACTCCCTTTACCTATTCCTAACACTCATTTAAAAACAGGCCAAAATGATGGAATATCCCTTCTTTTACAGCTCATGTCAAAGGAAATTGCCGGTCCTCCTATCTCCTGCTCTACCCCCCCCACCCCCCATAGTACAGTACATGCTGCTCGGTTGAGAGCTGATACGTGTCTGTACAATGATCATTCCAAAACTGATGGGCAAACAATCTGTAAAAATATTTGGGAGTGATACATCATTAAGCAGTGTATAATGTAGCCGAAGTCTAAGCACTGAGCAGGAGGTTACCAAATTGCTTGTACTTGCTCTAATCATATCCCGTCTTGACCACTGTAACACCTACTCTGCGGTCTACCAAAAACCTGTAACCTCTCCAGTCCCTACTGAACTCTGCTGCCCGCCTCATCCACCTCTCCTCCCGCTCCTTTGATGTAGCACCTCCATGCCACTCTCTGCATTGGCTACCAATTATCCAAAGGTTCCGGGTTTAAACTCTTCAACTTATTATATAAAGCTCTACATACTGTAAAGGTGCCCATACACTCGTCAGATTGGCAGCAGATAGATAAGAAATGCATCTGATGATCTATCTGATGCGTTTTTAGAACATTTTTTACCAGGATAGAATTCCAATAGATTTCAGTTTGAAATCTGTTGAAATTCGATCTGATGGCATTTTTTTGCCATCAGAGTTCCATTAAGGCCAATGCAAACTGATAAGCAATCTCATCAGATCGACCTAAATTTTACACCCTGCTAGTTCGATGGAAATCCATCGAAATCGATCGAAATCGGCCATCGATCGGTCGATTGGCCAACCGATTTGCAATCGATCTATCGATCGATCGGGATCGATCGGTCGGCCAGAAAATCGGCTGAGTGTATGGGCCCCTTAAGTTGTCATTTCCATACATTTCCTCACTAATCTCCAGGTACCATCCCACTCGGAACTTTCGCTCCCACCAGGAGACCCTCTTATCCTCTAGCTTGGTCAACTCCTCTCACTTCTGCATCCAGGACTTCTCACGAGAGTTAACTCTCCTTTGAGGGCTCATTTCCACTATCGCGAATTCGCATTCGTTTTTCGCATGCAAATTCGCATAGCAATACAAGTGAATGGGACTGTTTCCACTTGTCAGGATTCCTTTGCGTTTTTCTGTGCAGAAAAAATTCGCATGGCAGAGCCATCAGAATTCGCATACCGCATACCGCTATGCGAATCGCATACAATGTATTTAATAGGAAATTCGCATGAGGTTTGGGTATGCGAATTTCATGCGAATTCGCATAGAAACAATGGAAAAGCACACCAGCACTGCCATGCTTAAATTCGCATACATCGTCATCCATGCGAATTCACGTGCAAATTCGCATGAAAATTCGCATGGACCCGCATGCGAATTTCGCATCCGCATGCAAATTTTTACCGCGGCGATTGGCACCGCACAAGTGAAAATGCAGCCTGACACTCTCTCCCACAGCTTGTCAGTCATGCTCCGAGCCTGGAAACCTTCAAATGTACCCTCAAAACACACCTTTTCAGACAAACCTATAATCTATAGGTTAGAGGTTCAATGCCTCACCTGCTTACCCCTGTAATGTCACTAGTTCACTACTCTCTAGATTCTAAGCTTGCAAGGACAGGGACCGCCTCCTAGTGTTTCTTATCCTGCTGTAATTTATCATATGAACTCGTACCAATATGGGTGATGTCTCAAACCACACATCAACATGTCTATAGTTGTATTTGTATTACTAGATGTCATGACTGTACAGTGTCTTAAACTGCTCATGTATACATGTTCCCCAGTATTTGTTTTGTACTATGTACAGCACTACAGTAGATGTTGGCACTATACAAATAAATCATTATAATAATAATAAAGCTGAAAGTCATATTCCCTATAGCTCTATAAATCCCAAGCTACATACAATTACCCGTAAAGCTGTAGTAAGATGACTTGGTGCTGAGTAGGGATGATCAGTGAGATGCAAATGTATCCGCATGCAGGATTATGTACATTTTAATTCAAATATAAGCAGCTTGAAAATGGACCAATCAGTTTAAGCCTGGGTGGGATTTGATTGGTCCATTTTCAAGCTGCGTATATTTGAATTAAAATTGACATTACCTATATACCGGCGCATAAGATGAATTTTTAACCCTGAAAAATCTTCTGAAAAGTCTGGGGTTGTCTTATACGCCGAGTATAAGGGTGTCAGTGCCGGGTCAGGGCATCAATCAGAGCTGTAATTACCTTATGCTGTAGTCATCCAGTGATAAGAAAGATAGATCGCACTCTCAGTTTACAAAATACCTTGTAATAGCTTCTTGCAAGCAGTCGCTCGCACAGGTAGCAGTGCAGCTTCCGGCGTCACCTGACTTGTGACGTGTGCGCACCACAATACAGCCCCACAATCTCTTCCTGCGTGACCCCATCAGTGGAGCGCACATGTCACCAGTCAAGACCCACTGGAAGCTGCACCGCTACCCATGCCAGCGGCTGTTAGCAAGAAGCTGTTACAAGTTATTGTGTAAACTGAGAGCATGATCTATCTTTCTTATTACCGAATGATAAGGTAATTACAGCTCTGCCTGACACTCCTACTGTGGGGTAGTCTTATACGGCGAGTATACCCCAACCTCCTACATTTTACCATCTGTGTAGCTCTCCATGCTGCCCTCTCACACCTGGAAAAGCCCAACTCCTATGTTAGGATGCTCTTTGTTGACTACAGCTCAGCATTTAACACCATTGTACCTAGCCAGCTGACCAACATACTCCATGCACTAGGTCTTGCTCCCTCCATATGTAGTTGGTTATTGGACTTCCTTACTAATCGCCCTCAAACTGTCAGACTAGGAAATCAGACATCCTCCACCCTTACCCTGAGCACTGGCGTGCCACAGGGCTGTGTATTAAGCCCTCTCCTCTATGCACTTTTCACCCATGACTGCCAGCCTATCCATACCTCAAACATAATTGTTAAGTTTGCAGATGATACGAGTGTCATTGGGCTTATATCAGACAATGAGGAAGCTGCATACAGAGAAGAAGTTAGGAACCTGACTGCATGGTGCGACATTAACAACCTGTTATTAAATACAAAGACCAAAGAAATTATTCTGGACTTTAGGACCACCAAAAAGACCACTCACCTACCGCTAATGATCAATGCAGAGGCTGTGGAGAGAGTTTCCAGCTTCAAATTTTTGGGAGTCACCATCGCAGAGAACCTGTCCTGGGCTGACAATGCTTTAGCTCTAACTGGCAAAGCACAACAACGCCTCTACTTTCTGAGAAAACTAAGGAGCGCTAACCTCCCACAGAAGCTGCTGGTTAATTTCTACAGATGCACTATAGAAAGCGTTCTGACCAATTGCGTGACGGCCTGGTACAACAGCTGCACGAAGGCTACTAGAGAAGCCCTGCAGCGAGTTGTTAAAACAGCAGAAGCCATTATTGGCACTGAACTACCATCACTGGAACTTTTGTATAATACTCGCAGCGTGAGAAGGACCAAAAACATTATCAAGGACAGCGCTCACCCTGGAAATGCCTTGTTTGAGCTCCTTCCATCAGGTAAACGTTTTAGATCAATCCGCACACACACAAACAGGCTGAAAAACAGCTTTTTCCCATCCGCCATAAACTTGATGAACTCTGAACCCTCTCTGAAATAATTAACACTGTGTACAAATTGTTTAAACATCTGTAATGCCTGGCATACTTGTATAATTTCTTCTCTTCCTTGTTACTATCACTATGTTCCCTATATGCACCGTGGGGTTGTCATGAAAAGTAATTTCGTTGTGTTACACAATGACAATAAAGTGAATTGAATTAACCTGGAAAAGTTGGGGGGTCGTCTTATACCCCCAGTCGCCTTATACGCCAGCATATAAGGTAAATCTGCACAAACTCAGAAATATTTGCAACTAATTGATCATCCCTAGTGCTGAGTATCGTTTGTATCTGCAGCTAAACAATTTCTTCCATCCAGAAAATAAAAAATAAGGTGAAATTTAGCAGAAACAGAGCAAATGTACTTGCCAATTTGACTGGAGAAACAATATGATGCAGAAAAGCTGACCAAATCAACCGCTTACTGGCCGAGCTGATTGAAATCTCCGCCGTTTTGCTCCTGTTATCTCTGCCAGGGTGTAGATGTCAATCCTCCCGGCGGCACGCTCCCGCCAATCTCTCGCCCCCCCCTACCTCTGCCGTCAGTATGACAGCAGAGCTCCCTGAGCTGGTCAGGAGACTCCTGACCCCATGGTCACTATGAGCCAATCACATCGACTCACACTGATGACAGGGTCAGGTCTAGGTCTGCTTGTAGAGACCGCTTCTAATCCTACAGCGAATGCCTTCAGTGTATCCGCAGAGTGCAGAGTGCAGATGACGTGAAAGAGCCGGTGTGAGATGTAAACCCTCCTCCACCTGTTTATATATTTATAGGAAAGCAGAATAAAGAGATGCTATTTATATCAGCTGGGAAGCGTCATCGACGTGGAATCCTAACAGCGCTTAAGTCACAACCTCAGAATGCGAATTGTGAGGACATGAGCTCAGAGATCTGGCGATGGTCCTTCCCGCCACTCGGCCTTTGTTGTCGTGTTTGGTTTGACAGAGATATGAGTGTAGTTCTGGGATTACTATGTCTACTAACAGCGGCGGTTTTCTTTGTTAATAGACCAGAATTAAAGGCAGAGGCATTGTCCTGTGTCCAGGGGTCATGTGTGCTCTGTCTCCAGCCACGGCTGCAAAGGGTGGAAAATAAAACAGATAATATTTGTCACAGCAAGAAAAATGGACTGAACATGTGCACTATGAAGCGCAGCCCAACATGGGTATGGGTTGTAGAAGCAGGATCCAGGGGGCTTATACCTGGGACAGTGGTTGGATAGTGTAATAAGGACAACTGCAAGGCCGGTTCTAGACTTTTAGCTGCCTGAGGCAAACTTGTGAGGATGCCCCCCAAACCCCCTGATTTGGAATAATTGTACGACACCCAACAATTTACTCTGCTTAATTAAATGTTCTCACATGACATGCTGCAGCTCAACACAATAGCACACTGGCTGGCTGTAAGTCTGTAACAAAAACTGCTTACCCTCAGCCACTCCATTGCTCCTCAGTCAGGACAGCAGTGCCACCTCCTCCCTTCTGCTGTGCAAGTCGAATGAAACCCTGCTACCCCCCAAACCCTCCTCCCCTGTCCGTCCGTCCACTGTCAGACTCCACAAAAGCTGCTTTTCTCCAATGATGACCTCTTCACCTCACTCCTCCTCCTACTCTGACTGTATGCTGTTAGTGTAAACACACAGTACAAACATGCTGCCCCTGTAATCTCTGCACCTGATGCAGATGTTTCACCTTGCGTCATGAGAGAACCGGCCCTGGACAACTATAGCGAGAGGGATATGGAGGCTGATTCTTGCACAGGACAGAAGGAAAACACAGAGAAATGCACCCTGTATGTATTTAGAGAGTTTAGCCTGTCTAATTCCCCCTCATCTGTGACTAATCACATGTTGTAGTTTGATCTCTCAGCTGTCTCAGCTGGCTGCCTTGGCAGAGCAGCTAATTGGTAAGCAAAGGATGTTAGCTTTATGTCTGCTCCCATGAATGCAGGAAGTAGACACACTGCAAATGTAATGCAGGATTTGCATCAGCTGTAACAAAGAAATGTTTTTTTCTTTAAAGGTTATTATGCTGTTGCTTATCTTTTAGAGCAGAGAGGAAGTCCTCATTAAGCAATACCAGTTACCTGGCAGTCCTGCTGATTTGGCTGCAGTAGTGTCTGAATCACACCTGAAGCAAGCATGCACCTAATCTTGTCAGGTTTGACAAAATGTCAGAAACATGGCGACTTCCATATAGCTCTCGCTTCAGTTGTCCTTTAAGGGTACTGCCTCTGACATAGAAGACCTGGCTTCAAATCTTGGCAATTTCTATTCCGGTAAACCAGCACCTATTCAGTAAGGAGTTCTTAGGCACAAGACACCCTAATGCTGGGTACACACTATGAGATTTTCTGGACGATTTACTGTCAGATCGATTATTTCCAACATGTCCGATTTGCTTTCCGATCAAATTCCAATAACTTTAATAGGAAAATGATCGGAAAATGCTCGGAAATTGATCGGAAAGCAAATCGGACATGTTGGAAATAATCAATCTGACAGTAAATCGGCCAGAAAATCTCATAGTGTGTACCCAGCATTACACTGCAGGGTGGCCTCTTGAGCGCGCCCTAACGGCTGCCTCCCAAGCGCTTTGAGTCACACGGGAGGAAATTTCCCATTAGATTGATGGGTCGAATGGATAATTCCTGTAATGTCCGATCTGCTCCCAATCGACAACGGTATCGATTTTCAGTTCAGTAGTGCACAAAATCGATCCCGTTCTCGATTGGAAGCAGATCGGACATGACAAAAATAATCAATTTGACCCGTCAATCTGATGGGAAATTCTATGGTGTGTGCCAGGCATTAACGTCTACCGGAGATGAACCTCGGGTAAACCCCCCCCACAAACTTACCTAAGAAAAGGGAAGCCTCTGGATACTGTACAGGCTTCCTATACTGTCCTCTGGATCCCTCTTGCTGAGCGCTGACCCTCAAAGAAATATGGCAAGAGCTTTTTGGATTGAAGATCGGGGCTGTCCTCTTCTTCATGCTACTTCTCAGGTGTGACCGTGCGTGCAAAAATCACATGCTTACCAGCTTACTATACTTACCTAAGTGGACAGACATCAGATTGGACAAAGCAGATACTTGTACGTTCTGTGTGTATTGACTCCAAGGACCAAATCTAGCCCCACCTGTAAAGATCCAGAATGTTAATATTAGATGAAGACCTTTATTCAATTCAGTTTTTCTCCTAGAGATCATTTTTCAGCACTTTGCAATAAGTAGAAAAGTAGCAAAAAGTTGAAAAAATACTATCTAAATTATTTTGAGTACTTTCTTGGTTGCCGTTGTTTTATAATCCTTTTTATTGGCAAAGTATGGAAATATCACCTAGAAGAAAACTCAGGAGAAAAAGTTGCATATAGGCCGCAGGCTCAAGAATGTTTTTTTAAGGCAAAATCAGACAGATTTCCCCAAATTCTAAAGTGTATTTTTTCTGGATTTCTGTAAAGTTTGAATAACAGATTTAAAAAAAAAAAAAAAAAGTCTACAGCTGTAATCCTCCCCCTCTCAGGATCCAGGCTACAAGATGGCTCTTCTGGGGCACGGGGATTGGAGATTATTTATTTATTGTATTTATAAAGTGCCAAAATATTACGCAGCTCTGGACACTAGTTAAGGTTACAGACAATATTTAGGGGTGACATACAGCAATAAGACAATACAGGGGAACATGCGAACCAGATCACACAGCACAGTATGAGTACAAGTTAATGCTTAGTCAGTCACTGGATGGGAGCATGGAGATTTTGCAAGTCGAGTTTACTCAAGAGTTTACTCAGAGGTGCATGAACAGGTAGGAGACTGAAGGAGGAGGCTTACAATCTAGAGGATTGGAGGAAACTGGAAGAGGGACTCTGGCAGTTTGACTACAGCAAAATACAGGGTATCTTCAGCCAGAAAGGTATTATTGCTATTGCAGGGGTCTTCTCATACCTTACCTTTGTCTTTTTGAGGATGTAGGAGATTAGAGGATTTGCGTGAAAGGCATAAACCAGGAGAGGAGGTCAAGCTTGAGTTAGAACATCTGTCCCCACAGAGTTGTGGCATGGAGAATAACCAAGGAAGCTTGTGGTTGATACTAAGTGCAAATAGGTCTATGGCCGGAATTGGCCAGATGCGGGTCAGCCAATGGAAAATGTTTTCTTTCAGGGACCATTTGTTGCCTCCTACTGACACTTAGAGCATCCACTGTCATGTGTTTATTTCCTGAAATATGTACTGTGTTTAGGTTGAAGAGATCCGAATTAGCCTAAGTAATAAGAGGAATCAGTTTTTTTATCAGGTTGAAACCGTAGAGGTCACCTTGGTGCTGGATGTATAATGCTACCACAAATAATTTGTCTAACTGTATGCATATAGACATCTTCTTTAGAAGACTAGAAGTGACCAATGAACTACCCTCAGTTCTCAGAGATTCGAACAGGAAAAGGCGATGGTACATAATAATCCAGACCGGACTACCTAGCCTTAACACCATATGCCTTACTCCTGCCAGCTACCATTTGTGTGATGGAGCAGAGTGATGTGTACACTCAGATAGGCACCCAGTATAACTAGTTAGAATTCTTTACTGAAGAAAAGCATGCAGAGATAAATCATACACCACCATCAGGTAATGCATCTTATGTAGAACAGAAAGGAACACAGACAGGGCCGGTTTAAGCAACAATGGGGCCCCAGGGCAAAATAAACCTGGGGGCCCCCCCAACAGATACCCCGGAACAAAAATCGGCATTAAGGGACCTTTTTTGCAGCTGTTATAGTCAGGGTGTGAAGCCCCAATGGGTCGGAGCTCCACATTCTGGCTACCCCAGCCTGCATGGGGGACAAGGGGTTAAAAAGTTTCAGGAGGGGGGACCCCACATAATTAAAAAAAAAAAAAAAATTCCCGCACTCTAAATATAAAAAAAAAAATTTTTTTGGGAAAATAGGAAAAAATGCCAGGGATCTTCATACAGCCATATTGCAGCTGTATAGCGACCCCTGGCCAAAGCGCTGTGGCTGTGTATGGGCCCCCTGGAAACCCCGTCAGGAAATTTATTGCTCTTTCTTTTGATGCATGTAAAATTACACTACCGTTGGGTTTGCTACTAAAAGTGACATTTACCGCATTTAAAAGTATACTTTTTTTCCTTCGAAATTTTAAAATCGATTTTCTAAAAAACTATAAGGTCTTTTTGAAAAATTGTTTTTTCCTCTTATTCCCAATGATCTCCTTAACATATCCTGCAAATTTAGGGTTTCTAGCTTTTAAGGTGGATTTGCCATTAACCATTAAAGTCGGCAGGTTTTTAAATGTGTATTTATTTTCCTTTGAAACTTTAAAATCAGTTTTCTCAAAAACTATAAGGTCGATTTTGAAAAAAATGTTTTCCTTTTGTAGCTACTGGGGGCCCCTACAAGCTCTGGGGCCCTGGGGCAATTGCCCCCTTTGCTTCTATGGTAGCGCCGGCCCTGAACACAGAGTGAATACGGGAAAATACATACCATAGAGATAATTGAATAATTTCATAGACAGAGACATCTGTTGGTTGCTTTACTATACTGTATTTCAGGTAAAAATGTTGTTAAACCTCTAACATTGTGGCTACACACGTTCAGTGAGTAGGGACTAGAGTTCCCTCTGGGAAGATTCTCTAGGCCGTTCCAACAGTCTAGTGGTATCTCAACTGCTATATTACGGTAAATCAAATTGCTTCAAGATTTAGCTTGTCCCATTGAACGAGAAATTCCATCGTCAATAAGCCCATTCTATAGTGGAGGTTGTTGCAGAAAATGTCCCAATTAGACATAGACACAATCTTGAGAACTGGGTGGAGCATAAAAGCTCTAAGAATAATATAAAGAACATTGCCCATTTTTTTCTGGGAGAGTGTAACGATCGGTGTAACACAGAGAGGATCTGATTACCGGTGATCTGCAGTATCACTGGGAATACAGATATATACCAGATTATTGATGATCTGCAGTATCACCGATAATCAGATATATAAGCTAACCTCTGGACACCTGAGTAGAGTAGGGGTGTTTGGTGCAACCGTAATACTTAGAGGACTAGGCCTCATAGCAGTAAGGAGTACTGCACAAATTCCTTCCGAAGACCTGAACTCTCCCGGGGGGGAGGAGTCAGGCTGAGAGTAGGAAGGACAAACTGAGAGTGACACTCAGGAGGGAGTGTCACTACCAGGACTGGGAACCGCCTCTAACAGTAAGGTCGGTTCTCGAGGTCGGACAAACCAGGTCGTAACCACACAGACAGATACAGTACAGATTCAGAAGGCAGATGCAGGGTCTAATAAATAAGCAGGGTTCGGCAACAGGGTATCAGAAATATCGAGGTACAGAATCAGGAGGCAGATGCGGAGTCTTAGGGCGAGCTGGGGTTCGGCAACGGAGTATCAGAATAGCAAGGTACAGGATCAGAGTTCAGAAGAATAGTCAGGCAAGCAAAAGGTCATAACAGATAATCACAATCAAACTAGTACTTTAGACTTAGGGTGCCTCCTGTTCCCACATATCATCCGCACATCCAATATGACCTATACTTTCTCATGCGAGAAGTTATACCCAGTACCATACCTAATAAATCTAACAGAGGAGAGGGGTGGCGACAGACAGGGACTTATCCAACTTTTTCTCTTGTAGGACACAGCACACTGACCACATAGTAATATACCTGTCTTATCAAACTAAACTCTTCCTAAGGTGAGTGGGAGCGGAGAAGTGGGCCTCGCATTACCAGGGTTGGCTTCTCCTTTCCCACATAGGACAGTCCTGATTTTCAGGACAATAGTGTTGGCGAAAGCCTCAGCCTTAGTCTCCTTCACGTTGAAGTTGACGCAAGGGTTTATTATTAAACTTACTTTCTGTTCACCGATGTTTGGGGATGGGTTACTGGGTTTTCCTCTAGATGTGACATTGAGACGCTATATACATAGAAGATTGTTGTTATGACGCACATGAAGGTGTTGACCATCAACTCCAAAGGGCTCAATATCCCTGAAAAAAGGCGAATGCTCCTGACTGATATGCGGAAACAGAAAGCACATATAATAATGATCCAGGAAACTCATTTTAAAGAAGGTGCACACCCAAAGCTCAGCAATAAGCATTTCCCCATATCATACTTTAGTTCCTCTCCTGGTTCGAAAACCAAAGGTGCTGCAATTCTCATTAGTGAGATGCTTCCATTCACTGAAATAGCAACTAAGGCAGACGATCAGGGTAGATTTGTTCTGGTGAAATGTATTATCAAAGATCAGAAATACACGATTGGCTCTGTTTATGCTCCCAATATTGATCAGGACAAGTTTATTCTGAAATTTCTTACTGAACTGGATGCCTTTAGGGAGGGAAGCATCATAATAGGGGGGGACCTGAATGTCGCTCTCAACCCGCAATTGGATGCCTCTCATGGTCGCTCCTCAGTAGCTTATGCCAAACTTAACAGGATCAAGAGGGCCCTCCATGAGAGACAACTTGTGGATGCTTGGAGGGTGACACATCCCACTACAAAAGATTTCTCCTACTACTCGACGGTGCACAATATCTACTCTAGATTGGACTACATCTTAATATCGCATAACCTACTTTCTGAACAGGTGGCCGCAGATATAGGTATTATCTCTTACTCAGACCATGCACCAGTATGCGTAACGCTCAACTATAAATCCAAAAGAGAAAAACCATTCACATGGAGAATGAATATCTCGCTGATGGATGAGCTAGGAGCAAAGGATGCCATACTAGAGCAGATACAAGAATATTTCTTACTTAATGATAAAGGGGATGTGTCGCCTTCCATTATATAGGAAACGCATAAATGTGTGTTAAGGGGCTTCCTGATTAAAATGGGCACGAGACGCAAGAAAGAGAGAGAGGGGAGGATCAGACAGCTACTGGGGGAGATACGAGAACTGGAGAGAAAACATAAAGATTTTCCTTCTGCGGAGGCCATGACACCCTTACAGAAGGCCAGAATGGCGCTTAACACAATATTACAGGATAGTGCGAAACACGCAGCTAGGAGATGCCAACACGCATTTTACATGCATGGTAACAAATCGGGTAGATTGCTGGCCAAAGCCCTTAGACAGCAGCAACAAAGAACATATATAGCCCAAGTAATTGATCGTAAGGGGGTGAAACACATAAGAAGTGAGTCCATCGCACGCACTTTTCGTGAGTTCTACCACAAACTCTACAATTTAAAACAGTCCAGTAGTGAAAATCTCAAGGAACCCTCTATAGAGGAGATGGATGCTTACTTATCCCGAGCCAACCCAAAACAATTAGACCAGGAAATGAGACAAGCTTTAGAGGAACCGTTCACAGAGGCCGAAATCTGCAAAGCAATAGCAGGAATCAAGCCGGGAAAGGCTCCGGGGCCAGACGGGTTCCCTGTCGAGTACTATAAAAAATTCAGTGGGGCCTTGATACCCTATCTCTGTAAAACCTTTAATGCCATGGCTACAGGACATGAGGCAGTTAAATTCACCACACAAACTCTGGAATCACATGTAACAGTTATTGCCAAACCCAATAAGGATCCAGCAGCTTGCGGAAGCTATAGGCCTATCTCGCTGATAAACTTAGACCTAAAAATTTATGCAAAGGTTTTAGCTAACCGACTAGGTGAACATATGAACCACCTGGTACACTGGGATCAGGTGGGCTTTATACCCAACAGGGAGGCAAGAGATAATACCATCAGGGTCCTGGACCTGCTTCAGTTCTTACGATCAAGTAGCAAACCTTGCATGCTGCTTTCCACGGATGCCGAAAAGGCTTTCGATCGTGTGGGCTGGAGTTGGATGAGGGCAGTCCTAAAACAATTAAATTTGGGAGACAGAATGTTAAATTGCATAGATTCCCTATACTCCTCCCCTACTGCAAAAATTAAGGTCAATGGAATCCTGTCAGACTCCCTGCAGATAGCTAATGGTACTCGACAGGGATGCCCACTCTCGCCACTAATTTTTGCGCTAGCACTGGAGCCTTTCCTGTGTACTATTAGGAAGAATGATTCGATATCCGGTTTAACTGTTGGCCACACTAAACATAAGGTAGCTGCATACGCAGATGACCTGCTCTTCTTTCTCACGCAACCTATAACCTCCCTACCAAACTTGCTTGCGGATTTTGAACGGTTCAGTAAACTGTCCTTTTTTAAAATAAATTTGGACAAATGCGAGGCATATAATGTGAACTTGCCTGATGAACAAGTTAACACTATCCAGCAAAACTTCCCCTTTAAATGGAACCCTTCCTCCATTCGATACCTGGGGACTAATATCTCAAGATCTTTGAAAGAGACCTTTGAATTAAATTTCCCCCAAATCCTAGCGACAATAACAGCTGACTTACGAAAGTGGGACATGCCCCAACTTTCCTGGTTAGGAAGAATCGCCGTAGTGAAGATGAATGCGATGCCCAGGATCTTGTATCTATTCCAGACGCTCCCTATTGAGATTCCTCTCTCTTTCTTGAATAAGGTCCAAATGATCTTCAATAAATATATCTGGAGAGGAAAACCTCCACGCCTCAAACGAGAGATTTTATACTGCCCCAAACAAGAAGGGGGTCTTGCTCTGCCTAATGTTAGAAGATACTACTATGCTTCTGTGCTTAGTAGAATAGTAGATTGGAACAGACATGTCACATATAAACAATGGGTTACACTAGAACAGGATCTCTCGTATTACTCCCTCACAGACCTTACTTGGATCTCACAGAAACCAGAGGTTAGACTACAACTTCCTCTACTATGTCATACGACCCTTCACGTCTTTCAGAGAGCAAATTCTTCTCTTTCACTAGCTCCTGTCCCATCTCCTTTACTCCCGCTCTCAAATAATCCCTTTATAGGTGTAGATGGATTGGACCGTACTAGACACAGATTTATAGACCCTAGGAAGCTGAGATTTGTAGACTTATGCATGGGAGGACACTAGGTGACATTGAGGGACATTAAACAAAAACCATCATGTGCAAACACTAAATGGTGGGAATACCTACAATATAGACATTATCTGGCAACACGAGGCTTCTCTCCACAGATGCTTAGGCAAAGAACAGACTTCGAAAATCTATGTATATCACTAGGACCGACTAAAAAATCTATCTCAACAATCTATGAGATTTTGGCTTTATTGGCAATCCCGTCTCTCCCGTTCTTTCATATGTGGGAAGCTGAGCTCGGTAGAGCCTTCTCATCTCCTCAGAAAATGAGAATTTGCACCTTTGCACATAAGTCCTCAAGAGCAGCCAGAATGCAGGAAATTAATTATAAAATACTCACTCAATGGTATTACACACCCAATAAGCTGCATAAAATCTTCCCTGATATAGAGGATAAATGCTGGAGATGTGGAGAGAGGCCAGGCACCTTATTTCACATCCTATGGTCATGCGATAGATTGGCGGATTTTTGGAAGAGGATTGAGAGATTAGTTAAAGCTGTGACAGACAGAAATTCCCCATTTGTCCCGGAGTTCTACCTACTCCATTTAAATGATTGGTCAATGAAACAATACAAGAGATCAGTAGTACGCCATATACTTAATGCCGCTAAGAGAATTCTGATCAGACATTGGAAACAGGCTGATCCCCCAGAAGCTGAGGAGCCAGTGAAGGAAATAGACGAAATTCAATTCATGGAAGATCTTTCCCATACTGCATTAAACTGCACAGAGGCATATAGCAAGACCTGGTCCTTTTGGACATATTTCAGGCACTCTGAGGATTTTGAGGGGGTTCTACATGGCTCTGAATAAAAACATTTGGCACATCACGGTTTTCAGATGAGGAAAGACATTGGAGTTGAAAGGGTCTATACTTACCTTTTTGTATTTTCACACTTTAAAATACATTAGTAAATCGATCATACTGCTAATTTTGTCACACCTAGAGGAAAGGGGGGTGGGTTGTGGGTAAGGGAGTTAATAGGAAAATAATTGACCTATGTCTGCTTACAATACTGTTAGTACATATTTTAGTTCTGTTGAACAATGTTAGTTGCTGGTTAGGCAATATTCAGATATGACTTAATGTATAGTCTGTATAGGATGACCAGTTTCAAAAACCATCATTCAGTATAGTCCTATTTTTGACACCTATGGTATATATAATGATGATTTATTGGGATGTATGCTTATAAGGGTCATATACTTATAACGTCTACATTATGTCATACTTATACTTCATTTATAAATATATGCTGTATGTGAATGATATGTTGGAATTTGCCAATAAAAAGATTTTGAAAAAAAAACAAAAACTAGTACTTTAGACTATCAACAGAATCTAGCTAAGTGTAGGATAACAGCTCCAGCTGGTCCCGGCACACTTTAGGATCTGACTCAGGTCTGAGTGCTACCACATAGTGATCGCAACGCCAGACAACCAGCAACTGAACAGCCAGCAGTATATATACTAAAACACTCTCCAGCCCCTCCCTAAGTGCTGGACCAATGAAACGAAGCAGGGTTGTCAGCTGACCGGCTTGGTCAGCTGACCCTTTTCTGACTGCCATATAAGTTCTGCCTCTCTGCGCGCACGCGCGTCATTCTGAACCTTGGTGGACTATCAGTCCCAGCCACACCAGTACTGTCTTGCAATGTGCTCGCTGACCTGTGCGCGGGGTTGGTCGCACCGCCATCAGCACCAGCGGCGGCCTCCCCGCGCTGGGTCAGACTGTTCGCAACAGGCCCATGCGCGCTAACCGCCGAGTCAGACGTGGCGGTTTTTCCGCGTTCCGCCATGCCATGCGCGGAAAGAGCCGCCTCCCGCTGACTTATAGCGGCGGCTCTTCCGCGTTTCTTCACAGTACCCCCCCTCCCCCCGAGGAGTGGACTCCGGACAGCTCCTTCCAGGCTTTTACGGATGTAAAGTGTGGAACTCCCTCTTCAAATTATCAGCATGCATGCGGCCCTCAGGTACCCACATTCTTTCCTCAATACCATACCCCTTCCAGTGCACTAGATATTGTACTGCGTTCTGCACTATACGTGAGTCCAAAATTTTCCCATGTAACTGTACAGGGAAAAAGCAACCGTTTTTCTTCTAGGTGTACGAGTCGGGCGCCTAGGGTGTTACCCCCTACAACTCCTAGGCTGTAGCGTTTCCCGGCTTATTGGGACAGTTTCGTACTCTATGCCCCCCTTCAGCGCAATACAGACACGGCTGTTCAGATATCCTCCGTCTTCGCTCCACCTGGGACAGCTTGGACCGACCAATCTGCATTGGCTCGGGTGGAGGCAAGACGGGAGGAGAGACAGAAGGAAGTGGTGTCACTGGTGTTGTGGCGTAAGACACTACTCTAGCACGATGAGTACCCCTGGTCTGTTTTTGATAGCGTAGCCTGCGGTCGATTCTTATGGCCGCTGAGATGGCCTCATCGACTGTTCTGGGCTCGGGCTGGCTTAGCATTAAATCAGAGACCTCATCGGACAGCCCTGACAAGAAACAATCTAACAGGGCATAAGTGTCCCACCGGGCTGAAACTGACCACCTCCTAAATTCCGCTGCATAATCTTCGACCGGACCTTTGCCTTGACGCAAAAACTTGAGCTTCCGCTCAGAAGTCGAGGCAAGGTCCGGATCGTCGTAAATTACTGCCATGGCTTTAAAAAATTCCTCCACCGAAGTAAGGGCTAGGTCTCCAGTGGGCAAACTGTACGCCCATGTCTGAGAGTCGCCAGATAACAAGGTTTTAATAAATGTAACTTTTTGGGTCTCGGTCCCCCGATGATCGGGGTCTCAATTCAAAATAAGACAACACTCTACGCCTAAAATTTCGAAAGTCAGATCTATGGCCAGAAAATCTTTTGGGTACGGGCATACGTATGTCAACGCTAGGAGGGGATCGCACCTCATCCACTGATGTCTGGAGGGTTTATACAGACCCTGATAGGGCATCAATTAACGCTTGGTGAGTACCCAGCACTTGGTTGATGTTATCCACCGAAGTGGCAAGTGCACCCAGATGATCAGTGCGTGTGCGTCCATATTGTTTTTTGGTCTGGCGTTCTGTAACGATCGGTGTAACACAGAGAGGATCTGATTACCGGTGATCTGCAGTATCACTGGGAATACAGATATATACCAGATTATTGATGATCTGCAGTATCACCGATAATCAGATATATAAGCTAACCTCTGGACACCTGAGTAGAATAGGAGTGTTTGGTGCAACCGTAATACTTTGAGGACTAGGCCTCATAGCAGTAAGGAGTACTGCACAAATTCCTTCCGGAAACCTGAACTCTCCCGGGGGGGAGGAGTCAGGCTGAGAGTAGGAAGGACAAACCGAGAGTGACACTCAGGAGGGAGTGTCACTACCAGGACTGGGAACCGCCTCTAACAGTAAGGTCGGTTCTCGAGGTCGGACAAACCAGGTCGTAACCACACAGACAGATACAGTACAGATTCAGGAGGCAGATGCGGGGTCTAATAAACAAGCAGGGTTCGGCAACAGGGTATCAGAAATATCGAGGTACAGAATCAGGAGGCAGATGCGGAGTCTTAGGGCGAGCCGGGGTTCGGCAACGGAGTATCAGAATAGCAAGGTACAGGATCAGAGTTCAGAAGAATAGTCAGGCAAGCAAAAGGTCATAACATATAATCACAATCAAACTAGTACTTTAGACTATCAACAGAATCTAGCTAAGTGTAGGATAACAGCTCCAGCTGGTCCCGGCACACTTTAGGATCTGACTCAGGTCTGAGTGCTCCCACATATGTGATCGCACGCCAGACAACCAGCAACTGAACAGCCAGCAGTATATATACTAAAACACTCTCCAGCCCCTCCCTAAGTGCTGGACCAATGAAACAAAGCAGAGTTGTCAGCTGACTGCCATATAAGTTCTGCCTCTCTGCACGCACGCGCGTCATTCTGAACCTTGGTGGACTATCAGTCCCAGCCACACCAGTACTGTCTTGCAATGTGCTCGCTGACCTGTGCGCGGGGTTGGTCGCACCGCCATCAGCACCGGCGGCGGCCTCCCCGCGCTGGGTCAGACTGTTCGCAACAGGCCCATGCGCGCTAACCGCCGCGTCAGACGCGGCGGTTTTTCCGCGTTCCGCCATGCCATGCGCGGAAAGAGCCACCTCCTGCTGACTTATAGTGGCGGCTCTTCCGTGTTTCTTCACAGAGAGAAACCTACATTTTAGATTGCGTCAAAATTTGCTTCCCCATACACCGTGGATCTTGAAGAGAATTGGAGAAGCGAAGGGAAGTGCCCTGAAGTGAACGTGCATATTTGGTAATTGCAAAACGCAGGAAGGTTGGCAAGTGATGCTGCATTGAAAGGCGCAAACAGGCATCCTTCAGATCTATGGGGATTCAAAAGTTGTTTGACTATACAGAAAGGTTTATAACTGAAGGAAATCCATCTCTGGCTTTTGTAGGGCAACAAGCTTAATGAGACTTTTGAGATTGGTGACTGGGTGCCAGTACATGGATTCTGGAACTAAGTGTACTGGTGAATAAACGCTGTTAGCTTTTTGAGAGTGAGGCACTTTTACTGGAGCCTCTTGAGAAATGGGGTCTTTCACATATTGAATCAGGTACAGGGGCATAACTAGAGGGAAGCAGCCACTGCGCTTTCGGGGGGGGGGGGGGGCAGAGGTGTCGAGGGCCCCAAACTACTAACCTTCCCTTCCTCTCATACAGGGGACTATACCTCAGATCAGGTGTTTTGTGGCTACACTTGTTAAGGGTGTGAAGATCATAATGGCAACACTTGTTTTATATGACCATTGTGAGGGCACCGAGGGGAGGCAAGGCAAGACAAGGAGTATGAACATCAGGGCGGGGGGGGGGGGG
Organism: Hyperolius riggenbachi; assembly: GCF_040937935.1. Taxonomy (NCBI): domain Eukaryota; kingdom Metazoa; phylum Chordata; class Amphibia; order Anura; family Hyperoliidae; genus Hyperolius; species Hyperolius riggenbachi. Next base: position 217,514,275 of record NC_090655.1, read on the forward strand.
TGCTGTGCGGAAGGCTCGCTGTGGGTGGAATCCGGGAGCCCCCTTTAAAGTGTACCTAAAGCCAAGAAAAGGAAATGAGTTTCACTTACCTGGGGTTTCTACCAGCCCCCTGTGGCCGTCCTGTGCCTGCACCGCTCCTCAACGATCCTCCGTTCCTCCCTTGTGGATTAGTTCTGGTTTCGCCGACTGTATTTACCAGCCTGTAAATATAGTATACAGGTAGTACCCGGTTAACAAACAAGATATGGACTGTGAATCCATTCTTAAGTTGGAAAGCTGTTCCACCTATGTCCCCTGTACCTTCTCTGTGCCCCCTATGCACCCTCCTTTGCCTCCAGTGTCTCTCTCTGTGCCATCTGTGCCCCCCTATGCCTCCTCTACACCTTCCTTTGCCTCCAGTGTCCCCCTCTGCTTCCACTGTGTCTCTCTATTTGCCTTCTCTCTATCGCCATTTGTACCACCTTGTGTCCCCCTGTGCTTTTCTGTGTCCCCTTACATTATTATGCCCCCCCATGCCTCCTTCTTCTCCTCTTCTGCTTCTGCCTCCTTTGTGTCCCCCTTTACATTATTATGCCCCCCCCCACTACTCCTTTGTGTCCCCCGTGCCTCCTTCTTGTCCTCCTGTGCCTCCTTCTTGTCCTCCTGTGCCTGCTCGTGCCCCTCTCTGCCTCCTTCATGCCCCCCTGTGCCTCCTTCATGTCACCCTGTGCCTGCTGCATGTCCCCCTGTGTCTCTTTCATGTTGCCATGTGCCTCCTTCATGTCCCCCTGTATCTGCTGCATGCCCCCCTGTGCTTGCTGCATGCCCCCCGGCCCTCCTTCTTGCCCCCCTGTGTCTCCTTCACGTACCCCTGTGCTTTCTGCATGCCCTCTGTGCCTCGTGTCTCTCTGTGTGTTTTCCGTGTCCCCTTCCTCCTGCTTCCCCCTGTCCTGTGCTCCCATAGGGTACAGTAGTGTAATCTACTCACCTCCATGCCGGAGTCCATCGCCGGGCAACACTCCTCTCTGCTACAGCTCACTCTAGCGCCCGGCATTTCCTCCTGCATGATGCGTAATTACATGCGTCATGCAGGAGGAAATGCCGGGCGTTAGAGTGAGCTGTAAGCAGAGAGAAATGTCGCCCAGCAATGGACTCCAGCGCGGAGGTGAGTACATCTTTCTCTAGATAACACCGCGCACTCTGTAATTAAGTCCACAGTCCAATTATCAACAGGCAGTGCGCTCTATTATTTCAAAAATCACAAAGTAGTTATCAGTATAATTTCAGCGCTACATAGTCCTTATTGTTCAACCAGGTTCACTTTATATTCCACAGGCTTGGATAATATCACCACCACCACACCCTAGTGGGAAACGACTCACCCTCTATATAGACCAATATAATGGTCACTTGTGCCTTGGGGTTATTCCCTAGTCACCCCCGACCAACTCGATCTGGCTGTGTCTTTAAAGAGTAACTGTTAGCCCCAAAAATCAAATTTAAATCTCTATTGCAATGTTTTAATTACTTTGTAAGGGAGCCAAAAAGGCACTGCAGAAGTTAAAAAGCTATCTAATTTTTTTACTGTGTAGCCTTTTCCCCAAGCTCCTAAGTAGGACGCAAAGCCGCATAACAGATACTGCTGAGCATGCAGAGCATGCCCATGTCTGCCCGACCCCCCTCTCCCCCCCAGGACCAGGTGCCGATATATTCTCACCCCAAACAGCTGACACGGAGAGAAAGCGGGAGCGGAGTACATCTACACACTTCCAGCGCCGCCACCGCAGAGCAGCCGCCGCCGTGCATCTCTCTCCTGCTCGTGAATCTCTCACATGTGACTCGGCGGCGGCTGCTCTGCGGTGGCGGCGCTGGAAGTGTGTAGATGTACTCCGCTCCCGCTCTCTCTCCGTGTCAGCTGTTTGGGGTGAGAATATATCGGCACCTGGTCCTGGGGGGGAGAGGGGGGTCGGGCAGACATGGGCATGCTCTGCATGCTCAGCAGTATCTGTTATGCGGCTTTGCGTCCTCCTTAGGAGCTTGGGGAAAAGGCTACACAGTAAAAAAATTAGATTGCTTTTTAACTTCTGCAGTGCCTTTTTGGCTCCCTTACAAAGTAATTAAAACATTGCAATAGAGATTTAAATTTGATTTTTGGGGCTAACAGTTACTCTTTAAGGTCACCGCTGTATCCCCCGACACTTCCTTCCTTTATAAGCTTAGATGGATACCTCCAAAGAGAGGCTAGGCATAGCGTAATACTGTTGCTAAAAGTTTTATTCTAAAAAATTATTGCACTTACAATTGTAGACGTTAAAGTAGTTTACATCTGCTTTGTTTTCCGGCTCACAGCGCGGTCGGCAGAGGCACAAGGGGAGTTCCCGACGTCACTTGACGGGATCGGCGGGTCGTTCATATCGGCTGGTTGTTTGTATGTCAGGCGTTCATAATTTGGGGACTACCTGTATATCATTACACTGTGAGCAAATACCTGGCCCCACACGTATCCTGGACGCTATTGTGGACAGTAAAGCAAGCAAGGATACGCGTGGCCAGCCTGCAAACTTCTAGTCGGCAAAACTGAAGCTAAGACCAAAACTAAGCCAAGGCAGGGGGACGGAGGATTGTTGAGGACCGGCAAAGGCACAGGACGGCTACAGGGGGCTTATAGAAGACCCATTTCCTTACTTGGTTTTGGGTTACCTTTAACCACTTTGCTACCATCAGTGAAAGCTGCTCTCAGTATTGGAGCATTTTCTTGCTTTTGGGAGTGTGACACTTTAAGAGCTCGTTCACACTAAGGGCGTTTTTGCCTTTTTTCAATCGCAGACGATTTTCAAAATCGCCCTAAGAATGCTCGTGCAATGATTCCCTGTGAGAGAGTTCACAGCTTAACGGTTTGTTTCCGATCCGCTCATCAAAGCGGTGCCTGTACCACTATAATGGAAGGTATAGCAAAAATGCAAAACGCTCACAAAATCGCTTTGTGCAGCGATTGTGTTCGTGTTTTTAAGAATAAATACATTGTATTTATTTTTTCCCGGGTCAAAGGGTTCACTTCCTGACTTGCGTCAGGGAGTAAATTACAAAACCGCTCTGAAAAAGCGCATAGAAAAGAGCTTTTTACAAAAATGCAGCGCGCAGGAAAAAATTGGAGGTCACAGGAAAAAATGTAGGTATTTGGGTTTGGGAAGACAGCATGGCGCATGGTGTCTGAGCCTGGCGGTACGGCGCTGCTGAGAGACAGCCAGACGGACCACCATCGGGGTTGAGCCCGTTCAAACTCCGCATATATTTTAAAGGTTATCAGCATGTGAGTGTTCAATCTTAATTTTAATAAACTCCCTTTAGGGCTTTACACTATAGAGACTATTGGTTTACATTTGAGGTGCATTGCTTATGCTTAAAGTGGAGCACAGGAAAGAAGGAAAACAGAAAAAGCACCCTGTATGTATTTAGAGAGATTCGCCTGTTTAATTCCCCCTCATTTGTGTCTAATCACAAGCATATTAGCCCATATAGAAAATGCAGTCCATATACTGTATAAAATGCTGCACATTAGCACATATTAAGATTGCAGCACATTAGACCATATAGAAAATGCGGTCCATACAGTATATAAAATGCAGCACGTTAGCCCATATAGAAAATGCAGAATCTTAGACCATATATAAAATGCAGCACTTTAGCCCATATAGAAAATGCAGCACTTTAGCCCATACGGAAAATGTAGCACTTTAGCCTATATGGAAACTGCAGCAATGTTACATGTGGCTCTTGCACAACTGTTTCCCGGGCGATGGGGCAGAGCACAGCATCCCAGCAGTGAATAGCAGGAGCATGACAGGTGTATCACGTCTGCGGCACCCAACACGGGAAGCCGCAAGGAGGAATGACAGCCAGGTGGGCTGGTAAAGAGGTGGGGCAGAGCTAATCGAGCGGTCGCAGTGCTAGAGCTGTATTTTCTATTACAGCGGTGCAGCCTGCTCAGGGTAAAATGTCCCCCCTTTGCCAGCTGCACACTTCAGGGGGACCGCCACTGGTTTCCATTAGGCCCGCAGCAGACCCCCCCATCACCGGAAAAGACCATAGGGCACTTGGCTAAGGGCCCTATAGCAGCAACTATGGCTTATATGGTGATTCCTATGCTACTGGTGCTGGAGGAGGGAGAACTCAGTGTGGGTGCTAAAAAAGGGAAAGGTCAGGATGGGTGCTGGGGGGGGGGGGATAAGTGTGGGTGTCAGGGGAGGGAGAGGTTAGTGTGGGTGATGGAGGAGGTAGAGATCTGTGTGGGTACTGGGATAGGAGAGGTCAGTGTGGGTTCTGAGGGGAGGGGAAGGTTAGTGTGGGGGAAGGGAGTGGTCAGTGTGGGTGATGGGGAGGGAGAGGTCAGTGTAGGTACTAGGAGAGGGAGAGGTCAGTGTGGGTGCTGGAGGGAGGGAGAAGTTAGTGTGGGGGGTGGGGGAAGGGAGATCAGTGTGGGTGCTGGTGGGAGGCAGAGGTTAGTGTGGGGGTGGGGGAGGGAGAGGTTAATGTGGTGCCGGAGGGAGAGGTTAGTGTAGGGGGTGCGGGAAGGGAGAGGTCAGTGTGGATGCTAGTGGGGGGGGGGGGGAGAGGTCAGTGTGGGGGGTGGGAGAGATCAGTGTGGGTGCTGGGGGAAGGGAGAGGTCAATGTGGGGGAAGGGAAAGGTCAGTGTGGGTGATGGAGGAGGGAGAGGTCAGTGTAGGTGCTGGTAGGAGGCAAAGGTTAGTGTGGGGGTGGGGGAAGGGAGAGGTCAGTGTGGGGAGGTGGAGGAAGGGAAAGGTCAGTGTGGGTAATGGAGGAGGGAGAGGTCAGTATGGGTGATGGTAGGAGGCAGAGGTTAGTGTGGGGGTGGGGGAAGGGAGAGGTCAGTGTCGGTGCTGGGGAGGGAGAGGTCAGTGTGGGGAGGTGGAGGAAGGGAAAGGTCAGTGTGGGTAATGGAGGAAGGAGAGGTCAGTATGGGTGATGGTAGGAGGCAGAGGTTAATGTGGGGGTGGGGGAAGGGAGAGGTCAGTGTTGGTGCTGGGGAGGGAGAGGTCAGTGTGGGGGAGTGGGAGAGATCAGTGTGGGTTGCTGGGGGAAGAAAGAGGTCAGTGTGGGGAGTGGGGGAAGGGAAAGGTCAGTGTGGGTAATGAGAGGAGGGAGAGGTCAGTGTGGGTGATGGAGGAGGGAGAGGTCAGTGTAGGTGCTGGTAAGAGGCAGAGGTTAGTGTGGGGGGTGGGGGCAGGAAGAGGTCAGTGTCGGTGCTGGGGAGGGAGAGGTCAGTGTGGGGAGGTGGAGGAAGGGAAAGGGTCAGTGTGGGGTGATGGAGGAGGGAGAGGTCAGTGTGGGTGATGGTAGGAGGCAGAGGTTAATGTGGGGGTGGGGGGAAGGGAGAGGTCAGTGTCGGTGCTGGGGGAGGGAGAGGTCAGTGTGGGGGTGGGAGAGTCAGTGTGGGTGCTGGGGGAAGAAAGAGGTCAGTGTGGGGAGTGGGGGAAGGGAAAGGTCAGTGTGGGTAATGGAGGAGGGAAAGGTCAGTGTGGGTGATGGAGGAGGAGAGGTCAGTGTGGGTGATGGAGGAGGGAGAGGTCAGTGTGGGGGGTGGGGGCAGGGAGAGGTCAGTGTGGGTGATGGAGGAGGGAGAGGTCAGTGTGGGTGATGGAGGAGGGAGAGGTCAGTTGTAGGTGATTGTGGGAGGCAGAGGTTAGGGGGGTGGGGAGGGGGGGCAGGGAGAGGTCAGTGTGTGGGGAGTGGAAGAAATCAGTGTGGGTGCTGGGGGAAAGGAGAGGTCAATGTCACTGCTGGGGTGGGAGAGGTCAGTGTCGGTGCTGGGCAGGGAGAGGTCAGTGGGGGGAGATGAGGGAAAGGTCAGTGTGGGTGATGGAGGAGGGAGAGGTCGGTGTGGGTGATGGAGAGGTCAGTGTGGGTGATGGGGCAGAGATCAGTGTGGCTTTTGCTATCAGGGTGATGGACCATCATCTCACCTGCTCCCACATTTCTGACAGGGCTGCTCTCCGAAGTGTCCTGGATGGAGGCGGCGCTTCTCGGGGGCGGAGCTTCTCGCGGCAGGTGGCGGAGCTTCTCGCGGCCAAAGGGGCACCATTGTTGTACATTAAAAAAGGGTATGTGGGTGAGGGGGGGTGCCAGAGCCACTCCCCTCTGCACGTGCCTGCAGGCGACCCTCTCTGTGGACGTAGCCGCATCTGAGCCTCCAGTGCTGACAACTCCCTGCAGCTCCGGGGTCACGTGACAGCCTCTGTGCTTCTCCGGTAACATCTCACTCCTCACAGTTTACCCCTCACCGCCCCCTGGAGGCCCCCGAATAGCATTACTGGTGTCTGCCAGAGAGACCCCGCCTCCACCCCCAGCACCGATCTCCCCTCTCTGCCTCCCTTTCACCCCGCAATCTGCCCCCGAACAGCCGCCTCCCCGCCGCTAGCGCTTGTGACCGCCAGGGGGCGCCCATGAGTCGGGAGATTTCAATATGAAAGCGGCGGCATTCCGACGGGTTTCCTGTTCGGGTGTTCCGGGGGGAGTCCGGAGATGGAGAGGAGCCGGTAGTCCCGGGTTTGAGGGGTCGCTGATCGCCTGAAAACCGGCGAGGAGACGGGAAAAGAAGCACAAATCTTGCACAGCCGGCGCGCGCGGAGGCTATGTCTGTTGTTCTCAACATGGTCCGCTCTGTGGCTTTATAAGGAAGCACCCTGCTGGAGGAGCGAGACACTCGCCTAGAGACCATGGAGCCGAGCGGGGCGCCTCTGCCGCTGATCGCAGCTCAGATACCGCAACCGAAGGAAGGAATGTTTAGTAATTATTGTTTTTTTTATTATGTAAACAACAATCATAGAGTCATAAGGATTTCAATACAGCAATTATGGTCATTAAATTTGTATATATAGTTATAGTAGCCAGAGAGAAAGTTATGTAAGCAGATACACCAAATGATATCAGAAATGACGGTTATATGTAACTATCAAATGTCCGATAGCTATAAAAAGAGATCATAGAGGTGTGTGTGTGTATAATATATATATATATATCTATATATATATCTATATATATATATAATGTATATATTTTTTGTCATCGTTTTATTGAAAAGGTAAGCAAAGTCTTTGTATATGAAAAAAGCCAACGAACCTCGCTCAGGAAGCGTTACATCAGTGTGATTATGAAGAGAAGTAAACAAATATAATCAGTACAGAATAGACTATCAGTGAACATGCTGTAAATTGTCTTTCCAGATGAAAACTTGACTGATCAGGTACAGCTGTTTTTTCTCCCCCACCTGATGACGTCACAATACTCAGCTGGGTATAAATAGAGGGTGCTGGGTTTTACCTGATGACCTCACAATACTCAGCTGGGGTATACATAGAGGATGCTGGGATTACCTGATGACCTCACAATACTCAGATGGGTATACATAGAGGATGCTGGGATTACCTGATGACCTCACAATACTCAGCTGGGTATACATACGAGGATGCTGGGATTACCCGATGACCTCACAATACTCAGCTGCGTCTAGTTAGAGGATGCATATATTAAGAATAAGTATATGGAAATAAAAAAGCACTAAGTATGAGCATACTCTGAGTATAAGTGCATTAGTAACCATAACAGTGGATTTAGCAGTCCATGATTGGCCCGCTTGATGTTAGTAGTTTTCAGATCATCAAAATCATTATATTTGTCTGACATGACATGTACACAGAAAGTATGGTAATGAATAGAAAGTTATATAAAACAGATATACCACATTATATTAGAAAGGACAGTTATATAACCATCACATAGCTATAAGAGGACTCTATGGAAGGAGTTAATAAGCCTGAGGTAGAGAATATATCCTTGTGAGACAATCATAACCACAAAGAGAAAGTAACATTCATAAGCAGATATAAGATGGAACAAAACAGGCACAACTATGTAAATAAAACTGTCCCCCATTGTAGAATGGAATCTCCACTTTCACACGTATCATACTTGATCAGATAATGACTCAGATGCTTCCAGCTAGTTGTTATCAGTGCTGGGCCGAAATTACGCATGAGCGTAATTACACATCGTAATTCCAATGTAAAATTACGCGTGAGTGATACGCGTAACTTACGGTCTTACGCGTAATTATTTACGCGTAAGGAGTTAAGTGGTATCGTAATTACACTGTCTACCGTAATTGCTAGGTATGCGAAATTTTATGAAAACTTACGCGTAATTACTAACGTAAAAACTCCCCTTTTCTAAGAGTAGCCAATCAGTCAACATCCTAAGCAACCAATAGTATCTTCTCCCGTCCTTCAGTATATAAGCGTACGTTTTGACGCATACGAATGATGTGTACGCAATAGCTGTCACATTGACGGCTATTGCGTACACATCGTCCGTATGCGTCAAAAAATATGCATTAATGGGTATTACGGTACTACGCGTAACATGGTAGTGTAAGCGCCTACATTACGGTATCCTTACGCGTAACTGCGT
>NC_090655.1:217522938-217669692 GCF_040937935.1 Hyperolius riggenbachi
GGTCCCAAGCAGGGCGTAGATTTCAATTAGCAATTGATCTCATTGACCTGTACCCCATTGACCTTGGCCTCATTGACTTGTACCCCTCCCTATTTCTATAATAAAGTTGTTGTTTTTTCTCTGTAGATTTCAATTAGCCTGGTCCGGAAGTGGTTTAGGAAACATATCCTCTTAACCACTTAAGGACCGCAGCTGTTTTGAATGATCTGTGCTGCGTGAGCTCTTCAGCCCCCAGCACAGATCAGGTGGCAGGCAGGTCGATCAGACTTCCCCCCTTTTTTTCTCACTAGGGGGATGTCCTGTTGGGGGGGGGGCCTAGCGGGGGGGGGCCTCAAAGCCCCCCTCCACAGAGCTATTCCCCCTTCCTCTCCTTTCCTCCCTCCCCTTCTCACTATAGACGGTAGAGGACAGCGATCCGTCCTGTACCACCTCAGATAGGCTTCAGCCTATCAGATGGCAGTGATCCCCAGCCAATCAGAGGCCGGGGATCGCCGATCTCCTTTACGGCGCTGCTGTGACAGCAGCGCCGTAACATATAAACACCGGGGATTACGTCCCCGGGTGTTTACATTTAGCCTGCGAGCCGCGATCGGAGGCTCGCAGGCTGTTCAATGAGACCCCCTCTGTGAACTTTCCATGGAAACACAGGAAAGACCAGCCGCCGTCGCAGCTAGAAGATGACCGGATTCATGCCGACAGGAGATTCCAATGCAGCCAGTTAACTTTTCCAGCAGATGGCTTTGTGCCCCTCTATCACGGTTGCCCATATGAAGAGCAGCCAGAGTTGGTGTGAGCCAAACCTGCTCTCTGATCGGCAGTGGTAGGGGAACAAAAGGATGAGGCACTGCAGAAATAATTGTCATGTGCTGCCCTGATGGTCCTGCAGTAAAGCCTTGTGTCAGCATGACAGGGCCTCTGGCATCACTCTTGTGAGCTGCTTCATTAGCTTGTTCAGGGGAAACATCTGTGTATTCTTGGGAGAGAAGTACAGGATGCAGCTGTTGGCGCTATATAAATCCCAAAAATATTGATAATAAGAAGAATTGGAGAGGAGACAGAATATTTTTTTAAAGGTTTATTGAAATAGAGAACAGAAATTGTTTATTTCGAATATTAAAAGTTTCTAGAAAATATTTTAGGATAAGTGCAAGAGGGGCAGACATTTTTTTCCAAGAAGAGAAGGAAGAAACACTGAACTTGATGCAGAAAAGAGTGTTAATATTGCCAAGCACAGACATCGCACAGCAATATTACCCTTACTGCCAGCACTGCCTACTGCAAGTTATGATATTAGTGTGACCAGCGGTACTCGACTAGCCCAATATTATAATTAACAGAAGGGGGAGCAGAAATTATTTTATAATTAAAAATATTTTTCAATTGAGTTTCGCAGTCCCGATGCCCCCATTTCCATTTCCCCCTGTTTGCTAGGGAAGAATTAAGGGGGGGATCGTTAAATTGCCCTGGTGATGATCCAAAGGGTCTCTGCCTCCTTGCTCTACAGTATATCAGGTATGTCAAACCGGTCCTACGAGGGGCCGAGATCCTCGCACATTTTTCATACAGCTGAAATGAATTGATAGGTTTGAATCAGGAAAGGTGTAGTCCATCAGGTAGAAAACATTCCTTTCTTTCTCGGTCAATACTAAACACTGGCATGGATCTGGCCCTCCGGGCCTGGAGTTCGACACCTGTGCTCTAGAGGGAGGAGATTACCCAGCATCAGGAGGTGGGGCAGTTCCAGCTCACATGCTGTAGCTCTGCCACCCTTGCATACGCACACAAGCGTAATTCCATTATTACAGGGTGCTAGAGAAAATCAAAGGGTTGGACTTTGATCCACATAGGGGGGACACCGTGCCAGACTAGATCCAGCAACGGCGACCCTACTGCCAGCCCAAAATGCTCCCTCATAATAAATATATAAATATACTACATCCTCTGTAGGGACTTCTATGAAGTTGGCTACAGTGGAAGAAGATCGCGTTATCCACTAGAATTCACCTGCTGGTGCTGCTCGTACTGCCTGGGAGGGGGCTGTAACCCTCCAAAGCATGACTGACTCCTGTGGGTGAGAGTCAGTAGAGCTGGTAAGTGAGCCATTTTTGACTATAAAACATTGGTGATTGGAATATTATATCAAAGACATAACAGCCACTTGGAAAGATCTAAGCATAAGCGCTGGAGGAGGGTGCGTCATTGCTCTGTAGACGAGCCGTAGTCCCGTAGAGGAAGATTTATTATAGTATAAATCTTCCTCTACGGCTCGTCTACAGAGCAATGACGCACCCTCCTCCAGCTCATATGCTTACCATTGTGTAGCAACAAGTAATCACACAACGGCAGCTCAGCACGGAGTCTCCTTCAGACTAGGCTTGAGAGAGGCTCCTCACAGTAACATTATGAGCCGGCTCACATGCTGCATAACTTGCTATTCTGTGTGGGGAGAATCAGAATAGAATAAAGCATTGCTGTACGCAGCAAGAGGATTCCCCTCTTGTATAATGGACTGCCCCAATTCCCCGTCGCCGTCAGTTTTCTCAGGGGATGCCGACAGTAGTTAGATAAAGACTATGACACGCTGCACAGCAAAAATACAGTGGTGTGAAAAACTATTTGCCCCCTTCCTGATTTCTTATTCTTTTGCATGTTTGTCACACTTAAATGTTTCTGCTCATCAAAAACCGTTAACTATTAGTCAAAGATAACATAATTAAACACAAAATGCAGTTTTAAATGATGGTTTTTATTATTTAGTGAGAAAAAAAACTCCAAATCTACATGGCCCTGTGTGAAAAAGTGATTGCCCCCCTTGTTAAAAAAATAACTTAACTGTGGTTTATCACACCTGAGTTCAATTTCTGTAATCACCTCCAGGCTTGATTACTGCCACACCTGTTTCAATCAAGAAATCACTTAAATGGGAGGTATCTGACACAGAGAAGTAGACCAAAAGCACCTCAAAAGCTAGACATCATGCCAAGATACAAAGAAATTCAGGAACAAATGAGAACAAAAGTACTGTAATTGAGATCTATCAGTCTGGTAAAGGTTATAAAGCCATTTCTAAAGCTTTGGGACTCCAGCGAACCGCAGTGAGAGCCATTATCCACAAATGGCAAAAACATGGAACAGTGAAGAACCTTCCCAGGAGTGGCCGGCAGACCAAAATTACCCCAAGAGCGCGGAGAAAACTCATCCGAGAGGCCACAAAAGACCCCAGGACAACATCTAAAGAACTGCAGGTCTCACTTGCCTCAATTAAGGTCAGTGTTCACGACTCCACCATAAGAAAGAGACTGGGCAAAAACGGCCTGCATGGCAGATATCCAAGGTGCAAACCACTTTTAAGCAAAAAGAACATTAAGACTCATCTCAATTTTGCTAAAAAAACATCTCAAAGATTGCCAAGGCTTTTGGGAAAATACCTTGTGAACCGACAAGACAAAAGTTGAACTTTTTGGAAGGTGCGTGTCCCATTACATCTGGCGTAGAAGTAACACAGCATTTCAGCAAAAGAACATCATACCAACAGTAAAATATGGTGGTGGTAGTGTGATGGTCTGGGGTTGTTTTGCTGCTTCAGGACCTGGAAGGCTTGCTGTGATAGATGGAACCATGAATTCTACTGTCTACCAAAAAATCCTGAAGGAGAATGTCCGGCCATCTGTTCGTCAACTCAAGCTGAAGCGATCTTGGGTGCTGCAGCAGGACAATGACCCAAAACACACCAGCAAATCCACCTCTGAATGGCTGAAGAAAAACAAAATGAAGACTTTGGAGTGGCCTAGTCAAAGTCCTGACCTGAATCCTATTGAGATGTTGTGGCATGACCTTAAAAAGGCGGTTCATGCTAGAAAACCGTCAAATAAAGCTGAATTACAACAATTCTGCAAAGATGAGTGGGTCAAAATTCCTCCAGAGCGCTGTAAAAGACTCGTTGCAAGTTATCGCAAACGCTTGATTGCAGTTATTGCTGCTAAGGGTGGCCCAACCAGTTATTAGGTTCAGGGGGCAATTTCTTTTTCACACAGGGCCATGTAGGTTTGGAGTTCTTTTTCTCACTAAATAATACAAACCATCATTTAAAACTGCATTTTGTGTTCAATTATTTTATCTTTGACTAATAGTTAACGGTTTTTGATGAGCAGAAACATTTAAGTGTGACAAACATGCAAAAGAATAAGAAATCAAGAAGGGGGCAAATAGATTTTCACACCACTGTATATGCTGTGCTCATACTCACTGTTGTTGGCACATTGATTTATACTGCTTACAGAAATAGTTAAAGTTTGATAGAATTCCTTTAAGTTTTAGTTAGAAAGAAATACACGATTTACCATGAGATTCAATTTACGATTCTTGCTCATACTTTTGGAGCACCTTCACCCACTTGGCGGCCGCCTAGATTTCTTTGCCTCTGACTTTTGGGTTTTATCAGTGGTGGAGATAGCAGGCATCTTGGGGCAATAAAAACACTCCCAGGTAATTTCCAGGTAAACTAAATAACCAAAACATTCAGCAGAATAATATGCAGCAAGTCAGGTAGATGGAGCTCTCTTACATGCGTGTGATCTGTTCATCTTCTGGATACCCCTCGGATAAATCTATTGTTAAGCTGCATAATTCTGCTTCAACTCTGAGTTATTTGCATCTTATTGACAACCCCTAATGATGAGCTGCAGTCTTATCTTGTCCTGTATTGTGCATCAACCAAACCATGCAGTCACTGAAGATGTGAGGACTGACAGCAGAATAGACCATGACCATTAGTGGCTGTGATTGGCAGAAAAGGTACAGCTGCCTCAGGTGGTTCCTCCTCTGCTGACCTGTCCAGGTGATGGAGTCAGTGCTGGCTGCACATTATACATCTTGGGAGATTATTATTATTATTACTACGTATTTTTATAGTGCTGCCGCTGACATCTTCTGCAGCACTTTACAGAGTACATAGTCATGTTACTGACTGTAGAGGAAACCACACTCAAATCCTACCGTAGTCATAGTTTAATGTCCTACCATATTGTTATGTACTAGTCACCTTAGCCCCTTTAAAAATGGGCTAGGTTTGTCATTACTTCGCTGGGCGCACGACCGTGTGCGCCCCTGCGCACACACGCCCGCCCCTTCTGGTCCCGTCATCTGGCTCTCGGCACCATCAGCAGTGTCTCTGCGTCTTGTCCCTGCACATGCACAGTGCTAAAAAGCACTGACACAAGGACAAAAACGGACGCAGAGACACTTGCCAATTATATATAGAGATTTATAAAGCACTTGAATCTTCTGCAACAGTTTACAGAGTACATAGCCATGTCACTAACTGTACTCAGAGGAGCTCACCATTAGTAGTGAGCTCCGGGTGAAATCCAAATGGGTTTCATTCAGATATCATCCAGATAATTAGTGCAGCTGAGCGGGTGTGTGTGTGTGTGTGTGTGTGTGTGTGTGTGTGTGTGTGTGTGTGTGTGTGTGTGTGTGTGTGTGTGTGTGTGTGTGTGTGTGTGTGTGTGTGTGTGTGTGTGTGTGTGTGTGTGTGTGTGTGTGTGTGTGTGTGTGTGTGTGTGTGTGTGTGTGTGTGTGTGTGTGTGTGTGTGTGTGTGTGTGTGTGTTTGGGGGTGAGAATGTTAAACTTACTCAGCAGGCATCTTCTTTAAGCCGTCCCATGCTGCATTCCAAGCCGCGCCACATGACTACTACGCTTCCTCCTTCAACCGGGAAGGAGGAAGCAGTGGTAGTCACGTGACCGCGAATTGGAACGCGACGTGACGTGTGACGGGTTAAAGAAGACGGTTTCTGGGTAAGTTTAACCCCCTCCCCCCACACACACCCGCTCAGCTGCACTAATTATCCGGATGAAATCCAAATGAAACTCATTCGGATTTCATCCGTTGCTCATCACTGCTCACAATCTAATCCTGCCATAGGCATAGACTTATGTCCTACCAGGTTGTTATTATTATGTATTTACGGTATACGCACTGACATTTTACAGAGTACATAGTCATGTTACTGACAGTCCTCAGAGGAGCTCACAACCAGGGATGGTCGTAGGCAGCCAACTTCGCTACGCTGGAACTACGCATATTTTTATGCAAATACGCTTCGCAATCTAGGGCTCCGAAATCAGCCACTTTGCTACGTTAGCATACCGTAGACTACGCATTAAAATATGCAAGCTTCACGTATTGCGTAGCGTAGTTGATGCGACCGCTTATGCCCTTATGCGGAAAAATTTCCGCAATAATCTGCTAACTATGCGCATACACAAACTAATTTAAGCATACATTCCAACATCCAATGCGGAATTGTATGCGTATAAAGGGCAATAAAATTTCTGCGCATGCGCAATGACCCATATCAATGTAGTTACTGCACGCGTAGTTGACTTCGCAATACATACGTCAACTACGCGTAGCGGGTGAAGCTACGCATAGCAGCACTACGACTACGCGGAAATGCGTAAGTGTAGTTCTTAAACTTCGCCTACGAACTACGATGCGTAGTTGCGTACTACGATGCGTAGATTCGCGCTGGCGTAGTTTACGAGCAACCCTGCTCACAACCTAATTCCCATCACATCTAATGTCCTACCATATTATTATTATGCATTTATATAGCACTATCACTTCTGCAGCACTTTAAAGAGTACACAGTCCTGTCACTGATTGTCTTCAATGGAGATCACACTGTAATCCTTCTACAGTCATAGTCTAATGTCCTACCATATTATTATTATTTACAGTATATAGCACTGACTTCTTCTGCAGCACTGTACAGAGTATACAGTCATGTCACGGGCTGTCCTCAGAGGAGCTCACTATCTAATCCCTACCATATTCATAGTCTAAGGTTTTACCATATTATTATTATTATGAATTGATGCAGAACTTTTTTTGGAGTATAATTCAGCCGGTTACCTTTTTAAACAGACATTTGTCAACACATAAATTCACAAATTGAATAAACTGTTGCTGCCAATCTGTTTTCTGGAAAGGTCTGTACCACTCCCTGCTACATCCAGGAAGAGATATCACAACGTTTACAAAGAATACAGCAGTTCAGGTAAACAGCAGTTCTTTAATGTCTAGTTAGAGCATTCAGAGATTCAACACATTTTATATGTTGTTTTAATGAAAGGATGATACATCAGTGCAGAAATATGTATAGAAGAAGAAAAAGCATTCCGCTACCACAACTGAAACATTCAATATGGACATATGTGAACAGATTCTACAGATAACATGGGTCCAATCAACATGTCCTTTAGTCCGTTTCCAGCACACAGTCCATTATCTGGCTTAGTGTGAGCATATCCTGAAGCGTTTATGGCACCTTTAACAGACTAACGGACGCTCTCCTGCGTGTAAGAAAGCTTCTTTTTTTCACTGAAACATTTCTCGCATTCTAGACAGGAAAAAGGCTGCTCCCCAGTGTGACTTTTCTGATGTACAAGTAATGTTCCTTTCCGAAAGAAACATTTCCCACACTGTGAGCTGGAAAAAGCCCATTCTCTTGGTGACTTCTCTGGTGTGTAAGAAACATTTCCTACACTATGAACATGGATAAGGCAGCTCACCTGTGTGCTTTTTTTTGGTGTTTAAGAAGATCTTGTTTCTCAAAATCACAGTTCCAACACTCTGAACAGGAATAACATCACCTGTGTGATATTTTCTAATGTCTTAGAAGATCTCCTTTCCGACTGAAGCATTTCGCACATACAGAACAGCAAACAAAACGGTCGCCTGTGTGAACGTTCTGGTGTCTAACAAGTTTAGCTTTCTCATAAAAACATTTCCCACACTCCGAACATGAATAAGACGGCTCACCTGTGTGTGTTTTCTGATGTACAAGTAGTGATGCTTTCCAAAGGAAACCTTTCCCACACTCTGAACATGAATAAGGCCGCTCACTTGTGTGCGTTTTTTGGTGGGCAAGAAGATATCTTTTCTCAATGTAACATTTCCCACATTCTGAACAGCAATAAGGATGCTCACCTGTGTGGTTTTTCTGATGTCTTAGGAGATCCCCTTTCTGTGTGAAATATTTCCCGCACTCTGAACAGGAATAAGGCCGCTCACCTGTGTGAACTCTCAGGTGTACAAGAAGATTTATTTTCTGAATGAAACCTTTCCCGCATTCTGAACAGGTATGCGGACGCTCTCCGGTATGACATCTCATGTGTAACAGAAGCTCTCCTTTATCAGAATCAGAATTGTTTATTTCGCCAAACATGATTGGTCATGCCCGGAATTATTTTTGGCACATACATATAGCTCGGGAGAAAGACATATAAAGGGGACATATAATAGAGAAATGGATCGATGTCAGCAACAGCAGAAGCAATCAATTGCATTACATTACATTATATAACATTCTAGTCTGTTAATTGACCCCGAGATGACCAGTGGTTAATCTTGTGGGCTGGGTGGTTCGGTCGACTGTTCGGCCATGGCCCGGCTTGTTCCACCGTTTGTTAGGGCTTGCACCGATGGAAGTATGTGGAGGGAGTTTAAGTAGCTGACCGCCGATGGGAAAAAAGAGTTCCTGTGTCTAACAGTCTTTGCGGGGATGGCTCGAAGTCTCCGGCCTAGCGGAAGCAAGCTGAAGTATCGGTGGCCTGGGTGTGAGGGGTCGTTAGCGATCCTCAGTGCCCTGGATTTCAGTCTTTTGTTGTACAGTAGTGCAAGTGAGGGGAGGGGGCACCCAATGATCCTCTCCGCTGACCTAATGACCCTCTGTAGTTTGAGCTTGTCACTGGCGGTGGCTCCAGCGTACCAGCGTACCAGAGTGAAACATTTCCCACACACTGAACAGCAGAAAGGACGCTCTCCGGTGTGAATTCTCTGATGTACATGAAGAGATGTTTTCTGAGTGAAACATTTCCCACACTCTGAACATGGCCACTGTGGCTTGGTGGACTGCTTTTTCTGGTGAGCAGTAAGTGATGCTTCAGGTTTTCCGCTGTGATGTGTATTTCCAGTAATACATTTTTTTTCTGTAAAACATTGTGTGATGCCATTATCTTCTGCTGCATCATCCAGATGTGACATCCGAGATTCCATTGTATTGCTCCCAACATTGTCTCCCTCTGCTGGAGGAAAATTATACCATTCTATTTAGTATAGTCATAGATATGGCACAACCAAACTAGCTATTGGACATTGGGGAACTGTGATGTCATTCATATGTCATGTAATGGAGTTGGACCTTTCATATGGTATACAGAATCTCCTCCTCATTTGTTGGTACTATGATGTTATACTGAGGAATGGAGATGGGCCTTTCATATGGTGTACAGTATCTCCTCCTCATTTGTTGGTACTATGATGTTATACTGAGGAATAGAGATGGGCCTTTCATATGGTGTACAGTATCTCCTCCTCATTTGTTGGTGCTATGATGTTATACTGAGGAATGGAGATGGACCTTTCATATGGTGTACAGTATCTCCTTCTCATGTGTAGGTACTGTTATAAACTGGTATATATCACCTTGCTTCGACACCACCGTCTCACAGACTGTGAGATCACTTGACTCTCCACACAGCAAACGGGAGATAGACTTTCTCAGGCTTCTTCAATGTTTACGTTATTTATTCAGGAAACAGGAATACAGATAGATCATCATATCCTAGCCACGCCAATCTTCATGTTGCGTTACAAGCTCGTGATTAGACTCCCTACGGAAGTCAATCAGGTACCTTCTTCCTAACTACGTTACACTAAACTACCTATGTACAGCATCCATTATATCAGATTACAGAAAGGAAGAACATGCTTAGAGGTCCCAGTCGGCCTTGCGAGCTAGTGCGGAAGGGAGAAGCAGAAGTGAGCTCTCATAGCTCCCTCAGCCTTTAATACCGACTAGGAAAGAGTTAAATATGACATCATCTTCGCCACCCCCTAGATCAGTCTATTGGTGGACCCACTCTTGGTGTCATCATACCCACCTACTTGATTAATAATCAATGAGGCATTTGGCCTATATGCAGGAATGTGGATGTTTAGTAAATATGGCTGATGTTTACTGTTCTGGTGGTGGTACATGCCCAGGTCATGGAGACCTGCGGCCTTGTACTAGAACAGCTTCTTGGTATGTTCTAGTTCTGCTGACAGAACTGCAGATTTTCTCTCTAAGAGAAAATCCCCTTAAAGGGCCAATCTGCACTCCAAGCCCTTTTGACTAACTCAGTCCAAATAACTGAGGCCTACTTAAATTATAACAGGTACTATGATGTTATTCTGAGGATTGGAGATGGACCTTTCATATGGTGTACAGTATCTCCTCCTCTTTTGTTGGTACTATGAGGTTATACTGAGAAATGGAGATGGGCCTTTCATATGGTGTACAGTATCTCCTCCTCATTTGTTGGTACTATGATGTTATACTGAGGAGTGGAGATGGGACTTTCATAAGGTGTACAGTATCTCCTCATTTGTTGGTGCTATGATGTTATACTGAGGAATGGAGATGGACCTTCATATGGTGTGCAGTCTCTCCTCCTCCTCCTTAAGCAGCTCTTGTGGCTGCTTAAAGTGACTCTGAGACAACTAATATTTATTTATTTATTAATTGTATTTATAAAGCGCCAATATATTACGCAGCGCTGAACATTAATTTAGGTTACAGACAATATTTAGGGGTGACATACAGCAATATGACAATACAGGAATACAAGAAAACCAGATCACACAGCACAGTATTAGTACAAGGTAATGCTTAGTCAGTCACTGGATGGAGCATGGAGATTAGGCAAGTTAGGTTCACTCAGATGCATAGCATGGGTTCACAGTAATGGAGGTGCAAGATCAGGTAGGACACAAAAGGAGGAGGACCCTGCCCAAAGGCTTACAATCTAGAGGGAGAGGTAAGGACACAAATGGTAGGGGACCAGAGTTCAGCTGTAGGTTTAGAGCACTTGTGAGGGGTAGTAGGCCAGAGTGAAAAAGTGAGTTTTGCGGGCTTCCTTGAAGATGTTGAAGGAGGGGGCTGCCCTAATGGGTGGAGGTAGGGAGTTCCATAGTGTTGGAGCAGCTCTTGAGAAGTCCTGGAGGCGTGCATGGGACTGGGTGATGCGGGGGGCGGTTAGGCGAAGTTCATTGGAAGAGCGGAGTGAGCGGCTTGGTGTGTACCTCTGAGTAAGATCGGAAATGTAGGTTGGACAGGTTTTGTGGACAGATTTGTAGGTCAGACACAGTATCTTGAATCTGATTCTGGACTGGATAGGAAGCCAGTGGAGGGATTCTAGGAGGGGATCTGCTGTGGTGGAGCGATGGGAGCAGTGGATAATTCTGGCTGCCGCATTCATGATGGACTGCAGTGGGGCTGTTCGGGTCATAGGGAGACCAGACAGCAGGGCATTGCAGTAGTCAAGGCGGGAAATTATGAGGGCATGGATGAGGAGTTTGGTGGTGGCAGAGGTCAGGAAAGGGCGAATCTTACAGATGTTACGAAGGTGGAAGTTGCAGGACTTTGTGAGGTTTTGGATGTGGGAAGTGAAGGAGAGTGCGGAGTCCAGGGTGACACCCAGACAGCGGGCTTGAGAGGTAGGGCGAATGGTAGTGTGGTTAACAGTGACATGCACATCTGGGAGGATCGTGGATGGCCGGGGTGGGAAGATCATAAATTCCGTTTTGTCTAGATTTAGTTTCAGGAACCTAGCAGACATCCAGGAGGAGATGGCGGATAGGCAGGAGGAGACCTTGTCCATAGTAGTGGTGAATATGTCAGGGGTGTGGAGGTAGATCTGGGTGTCATCTGCATACAGATGATAGTTAAAACCCATGGAGGAGATAACCTTGCCAATGGAGGATGTGTATAGGGTGAACAGTAGGGGGCCAAGGACCGAACCTTGGGGGACTCCCACCGAGAGGTGGTTAAGGGTGGATGAGGACTCATTGAAGGTGGTCGTGAAGGAGCGGTTGGAGAGGTAGGATGAAAGCCAGGACAGGGCGAGATCGTGAATGCCCAAGGACTGGAGGGACTGGAGGAGTAGGGGATGATCTACTGTGTCAAAAGCTGCTGACAGGTCAAGGAGGAGGAGAATGGAGTATTTACCTTCAGCTTTAGCTAAGGCAAGGTCGTTGACCACTTTGGTGAGAGCAGTTTCGGTTGAGTGGGCAGGCCGAAATCCAGATTGGAGTGGGTCTAGCAGTGAGTTGGCATTGAGGTACTGGGTCAGGCGTTTGTGAACCAGACGCTCAAGGAGTTTTGAGGCAAAGGGGAGGAGGGAGATAGGACGGTAGTTGGAGGGTAGCGAGGGGTCGAAGATTTATACATACCTGGGGCTTCCTCCAGCTCCCGCCGCACCGATCACGCCCACGTCATCTTCCTCCACCTTCTCCTTCTCCCATTATCAGCCTCGTAAGTTTGGTCAGTCGGGGCCAGTAGGCGCATGTGCAGTGTGGCTGCGCCCCCCCCCCCCCCCCCCCCCATATCTCGCTTTTGCGGCTGGGAGTCTTCTGCTCCTGTGTAGTAGCACTGTGCAGGTGCAGAGCCCTCCCAGACATGGGCGCGCTGTGGGGTGCACGCACTCAGCTGGGACACACATGCGCAGTGCGCCCCGACTCACCACAGACCTGGGCTGTTAACAGGAGACAGCGGAGGAAGATGGCGTGGGAGTGATCGATGTGTAGGGAGCAGGACGAAGCCCCAGGTATGCATAAATCTTTTATTGTTAGTCGTCTCAGGTTCACTTTAAGCCTGATACGTCTAAAGACAGCTGAGCTCCGTACCTTGATTGGCAGCTGACCCTCTCATCACTGTGAGCCAATCATAGAGATCAGGAAGTGAAACATTATAAAAAGGCTCTGGTCCTTAAGGGGTCAGAGCCTCACAGTCCAAAATGAGTTAGAAGGTCTACAAGATGGCAACGGAAGGGTAGCCATGGCAAACAGGGCTCCGGCCCTTTTCCCCTCTTTCCCCCTCATGGACTCCCCATGAGTTGCTTTACACTGAATACTTGGAAAGGCCTTCTGTTTTAATAAGGCAATACTGTACAAAGCAAATTATTTTCAGTAGTGGGGCTTTTAGTTCTCTTTAGCCCACTGCAGTGGTGGTCTTAGTCTTAGTGGCCTTAGTTCTCCATGACGTTAATGGCTAACACATCCACCTCAGAAGTACTATATTCCAACATTTCTTAACCTCCTTGCCGGTCTAAAAAATCCGGCAAGGAGGCAGCGCCGCACTTTTTAAAAAAAAAAAAAAATTTTAAATCATGTAGCGAGCCCAGGGCTCGCTACATGATAGCCGCTAAGTGGCGGCATCCCCCCACCCACTCCGATCAGAGTATGCAGGGAATCCTGTTGAGAACGGGATTTCCTGCAGGGCTTCCCCGGTCGCCATGGCGACCGGGCGGGATGACGTCACCGACGTCATAGACGTCGTGACGTCTTAGGGAACTCCGATCCGCCCCTTAGCGCTGCCTGGCACTGATTGGCCAGGCTGCGCAGAGGTCGGGGGCGGCTCGGCGCGGCGGGTAGCGGCAAATCGGCGGCGAGCGGCGGCGATCGCGACCTACACGCAGCTAGCAAAGTGCTAGCTGCGTGTAAGGAAAAAAAATTATGCAAATCGGCCCGGCGGGGCCTGAGATATCCTCCTGCGCAGGTTACCCCGAACTGAGTTCGGGATAACCGGCAAGGAGGTTAAAGTACATCTAGATATTTAGTGTACCCGAGTCGGCAGATCACTGGCCGAGTTCATTATTCTTTCCACTCACCCCTTCACCGCGTGACGTTAATTGTATGCCAAACTTACTCTCCGTCCACCCGCATAGCAACAGAATATGCCACTAGCGGTAAGTCTGTTGGGTTGGCCCTGCACTATCACCTGAGAGATCGGGTAATGATCCCTCACAGGTGACATTCCTTTACAGCAACCTTCCTCAGTCATTGACTTAATGTCACCAGTACATTGTCCAGTGTGCACATATTTGAGAGGTAACAAAATGTTATTTAAAAAAAAAAAAAGAGATTTACCCCAGCTTTTTAAGTCTTCATCTTCCTCTTTAATTGTCCTCATAACGTCACCTTCCTTGGTAGACTGCTGATCACTCATCACATATGTCTCTTCTTCTTCCTTTAGAATTAACGTCATGATGTCACCCTCCTCCATAGGCTGCTGATCATAACCCTCAGAGATCTCCTCTTCTTCCTCTTTAATTGTCCTCATCATGTCCCCCTCCTCCATAGACTGCTGGTCACCCGTCACATAGGTCTCTTCTTCCTCAGGCTTCATGTATCTCAGCTCTTCTGCCTAAATACACAAAATAGTAAAGCTAAAAATAAAATCTTCCAGGTGAAGAACATAACCTCAGATTGTCTGAAGTAACTTCTAGCTCTAGATATCAAGTTCCACCTACCTGATAATGGTGGCGGGTGGTGAGATCTTCCTGTGGACAATCCCAGGAATAAAGAGGACCTGGACATCTCTCTGGTGGGTTTCTGTAACTGGATCCCTCTGTAGGAAACACACACTGACTGAATACATTGTTGCTATGTATTTATCACATGATGGGGGATGTAGGTGAACCCTCTGCATTGCTCTGTCTTTTAGAAGAAATAAAAGTCTCTTCTTACCTGGTGATGTGAAGGGTGGCTGATTCTCCATCATGGCATCCTTATAAAGCTCCTTGTTTGCTTCTGCACACTGCCCCTCCTCCACCACATCTTCCTCTTTCTTCTCTACCTTACAGCCCTTCACACCTTCCATTACAATGTTCTTGTTCTGATCCTTCTCTCCTTCCAGATGCCTCCCCTCCTCCTGCAATGGCACAGTGAGACATGGAACAGGGACAGGGTTTGTAATAAAGTACAGAATACTTCAGCAGGTAGATGAGATTTTATTCCCAAACCACAAGTTCCCTTCACATATTTCTATCACCATATACAGTATGTTTATATACTAGTATTTTATTATAGAATTATTGCCAACTGCTTGCAAGCACAGTTGACCTGGAATAGTGTATCTCCCTTTCACAAAATGTGTTCTGCATAATAAAGTCTCAATGTTCTGATCTGAAGACAGGTCCACTATTTTTTTCAGAGCTAGAGTTACCCTTATCTTCCTTTATCAAGCTATGGGAACCACCCTTTAAATTCATAATACTTCAGTACAGCTTTGCCAACTTAAGGCAGCTACAGGGGACAGATACAGACCAAATCCAGGAATCAATTGATCACTCATATGGAATTAATGGTATAGTGATTGATTTACTATCTTACACAACTTGAACTGCTGTCCCTGCTAGATCTACACCCCTCAATGCAGTACAAAGCTTCTCCCCTATCCAGCTTCTTTTAACACTAGCCCCTCCCCTCACTGCTCCTCCCCTTGCCAGCTTGGCAAATATTTACAACTGTGTCTGCCTACCAATCTTTCAACTGATAAACTGAAAAATAAATCTGTAGTCGGGCTTATTAGGGTCAAATTGGCCACATGGGTGATGCTGAACACAGTGCTCTTGATAATGTGTGAGTGTGGTGATGACATTAGCGTGTAAGCTCCTCTGGTGCAGAGATGGTGGGAATGGATCAGTGATCGCTGTACAGCATTGTGAAATATGTCAGAGCCATATAAATGTGAAATATTAATAGTGTGTTACAGTGGTGCAGACAGAGTGTAAGCTCCTCTGGTGCAGAGACTGATGGTTATGGATCAATGATCTCTGTACAGCACTGAGGAATACTGTATGTCAGCACTATATAAATGTATAACAATGTGCGGGTGTCAGAAAATCATATTAATGCAGAGAAATAATCCCCATCTTGCTTTAAACTGATTATATATGTGTTAAAATGTTCTGCAGATTATTTGAGTTAATTTCATGATTTTATGATTATAAGCAGAGTTCTTCTTTAATCAGTTAGATTGTTGGTTAGAGTAACCCTTAATATAATTTTCTTCAGTAAGCTGTTTGTTCCCTGTACAAGGTTATGTTTATATTAAGATAGCACTGGAGAAATGTTTTGACTATACTCAGTTCTGGCTGCAATGCAATGCGCTTATGCAAGGCCAACCACATGCACTACAGAAGCTAAGCCTGCTATACGCTGATATACTGTATTAATGCTGTATAGAGATCATGTATAGTGATCATAGAGTTATTAATTAATGAGTTGATCAATGATAGATTTATATAATAAGGTAAATAAGTTTGCTTTCTATATATGTTAGCATGTTATTAAAGTACATGGCTGTTTGTTATGAATATCAAACCAAAACAATAAGCCATGTGATCAAGACAGCACAACCTGTGACCATAGGGGGCGTTCAGGAAATCCCTGTTAATTAATGATGTACCAAAGAACATGCCAAGTTCCTAGATTAAGTCAAGAACATACGCATATATCTTGGCGTCCATCAGATCCAGAAAGATGTCATAAGGACAGCACCTGGGTCATCACTTGTGTCAAATGATCTAATTAAAATGTTATTGATGTAATTTTGATTAGAAAAGATGTAGATTATACTTACATAAATAAGCCAAGTAGCGTCATATATGTACGCACCTGCTCAGATAGCCCGATAGTTAAAAATGTCACAAAATGTTAGCATGTACCAGTTAAAAATAAGTTGGAGTTTTGTGCGTCACCATAAAGTCCCCTAACAGACGCCATCTTAGAAACTTTACAATAAAAAGCCCTGCCAGGCTGGTATATTTGATCATTGAGCCTGAAACTCTACTGAGATCGATTGAGGCCTAGCAAGAGACTATTTTCCACTGTGATTCTAGAACACAAGAGAGGTAATATGCATTATTCTTGGTGAATTTATTGACAATACCTTATATAGACGTTAAAGAATTGTCATTTCAAACTTCAGCAGTTTTTTAAGTTTTTTAGATAACTTTTTTTTTATGCTATTCTTCATATATTCCTGTATATATGCTTTATCTATTTTTTATATTAATATA
Organism: Hyperolius riggenbachi; assembly: GCF_040937935.1. NCBI lineage: Eukaryota > Metazoa > Chordata > Amphibia > Anura > Hyperoliidae > Hyperolius > Hyperolius riggenbachi. The sequence goes on from NC_090655.1 coordinate 217,539,851, forward strand.
ATTTTATAAAACTCAACAGATGACTGTTGCTTATTTTTTCCAGAGGTAAACCTGTTAACCTATAAATATTCTGTTTATAGTGAGCTACGCACCGACTACTGACTAATATTGATTATGACGACTTTAAAGAGACACTGAAGCGAGACTAAATCTCGCTTCAGCTCTCATATATAGCAGGGGCACGTGTGCCCCTGCTAAAACGCCGCTATCCCGCGGCTAAACGGGGGTCCCTTCACCCCCAACCCACCCCCGCAAAAGTTGGTCGGAAAGTTGGTCGCTGAAATTGTCTTCCTGGAGGCAGGGCTAACGGCTGCAGCCCTGCCTCCAGTCGCGTCTATCAGACGCGCATCGCCGCCTCTCCCCCGCCCCTCTCAGTGAAGGAAGACTGAGAGGGGCGGGGGAGAGGCGGAGATACGCGCTGACAGACGCGCGTGGGGCAGGGCTGCGGCGGTTAGCCCTGCCCCAACCAGGAAGCGCTCCCCCGCATTACGGAGGGGGTTTGGGGGGACAGGGACCCCCGTTAAGCCGCGGGATAGCGGCGTTTATGAGGTCTGAAGCGAGATCTATTCTCGCTTCAGACTCTCTTTAAGGCTGGCCCTTTAAGTAGTTGGTAGTCATTTAAGGCAGATATCGATAAGATATTTGACACGGGTGTGGAGAAGGCATTAGAGTGTAAGCTCCTCTGGTGCAGAGACTGATGAGAAGGGATCAGTGATCTCTGTACAGCGCTGTGGAATATGTCAAAGCTATATAAATGTATAACAATAATAGTGTGTAAGTGTGGTGAGGACATTAGAGTGTAAGCTTCTCTGGTGCAGAGATGGTGAGAATAGATCAGTGATCTCTGTACAGCGCTGTGGAATATGTCAGCGCTATATAACTGTATAACAATAATAGTGCATGACTCGGGTGAGATTACAGTGTAAGCTCTGGTGCAGAGAAAATGGGAAGGAATCGGTGATCTCTGTAGAGCTGTGGAATATGTCAGTTATATAAAGGTATGATATTGATTGTGTGTGAGTGTGGTGAAGACATTAGAGTGTAAGCTCCTGTGCTGCTGAGACTAATGGAAAGGGGTCAGTGATCTCTGTACAATGCCATGGAATGTCAGAGCTATATAAATGTATAATAATAGAGTGTGACTGTGGTTATTTTCGTGTAAGCTCATTTGGACAGAGAATTTTTATTTATACTTCTACTTTTATTTATACTTTTTATTGCTACTGTAAATGTATTATACTACTAATAGTGTGTGACTGTGGTGAGGACATTACAATACAATACACATTACAATACAATAACATTTGTAAAGCGCTTTTCTCCCATAGGACTCAAAGCGCATAGCTGTATCTCAGATTAATACAGGGTTTCAGGCTGGGTTGTGTTACAGAGGAGATAGTCAGATGTTCATGAATGCCAGACTGAAAAGGTAGGTTTTCAGTTTAGACTTAAATGCTTCCAGGGATGGGGCTGTCCTGATTGGGTGTGGCAGGGAGTTCCAAAGTGTAGGGGCAGCATGACAAAAGGCTCTGTCTCCAAAGGTTTTGAGGTGGACTCTGGGGGTGACCAAGGTGTTACGTCCATTTGATCTAAGATTGTGGGGGGTGTGATGTAGTTGCAACAAGTCCTTCAGGTATCCAGGGCCCAGATTGTGCAAGGATTTGAATGTCAGTAAGCCAATCTTAAACAGAATTCTCCATTTTATCGGTAGCCAGTGGAGTAAGCTCAGGGTTGGTGTTATGTGGCAATGGCGGGGTTGGCTCGTTAACAGCCTTGCGGCGGTATTCTGTACTAATTGCAGGCGGCGTAAGTCTTTCTTATGCAGGCCTGTGTAGAGGACATTGCAGTAGTCTAACCTTGATGTGACGAAGGCATGAACTAGGGTTGGAAGATCCTCTGAAGGAATTAGGTGTTTAATCCTTGCAATATATATAATATATATATATATATATATATATATATATATATATATATATATATATATATATATATATAAATGTATAATAATAGAGTGTGACTGTGGTTATTTTCGTGTAAGCTCATTTGGACAGAGATTTTTATTTATACTTATACTTTTATTTATACTTTTAATCGCTACTGTAAATGTATTATACTACTAATAGTGTGTGACTGTGGTGAGGACATTAGAGTGTAAGCTCCTCTGGTGCAGAGACTGATGGGAAGGGATCAGTGATCTCTGTTCAGAGCTGTGGAATATGTCAGAGCTATATAAATGTATCCTCTATAATAAAACCCGTGTCCCTGTGTCACGCTGTCCCTGTGTAGCTAAGTCTGTGCATTTTGCTACTGCGCATTTGCGCAGCATGGACCCAGCCTCACAAAGACAGGAGGATGGGGCCAGGGAGCCGGGCGGGCGTGAGCGGGCGGACAGGTGTGGGTGCGCAGTATCATGCGGTGGGCGGCGGCAAGAATCAGACCTATAGCCCCTTTTTAAACGAGCTTGGGTCTGCTAGTAATACTAATAATATATGTGGTGCATAAATGATGGGAAGGGATGAGTGATCGCTGTACAGAGCTGTGGAATATGTCATATAATAATAATAGTGTGTAAGTATGGAGGGGACATTAGAGTGTAAGCTCCTCTGGTGTAGTGTTCCTAGTGGTTTACCCCGAGCTGCTTGGTTACTCTGTTGCTCCTCTGGTGTACAGACTGATGGGAAGGGATTGATGATCTCTGCATAAATAGCAGCAGCTGGTGGTGACGGGCGAGAGGTCACGGAGTGGAGGTTACTGCCTGGATGTAAATAATAGTATCTTATTTCCCGATGCCAGTTCTAGCAATCGTCTCTTGTCTTTTCCTCACTCCTTCTAAACTCAACTTCCTGCCTTTGCTCCTTAACTCCCTATTTTTGCGTTCTATTTAAAATTATATGAGCCTGCCACCACATGGACAATGGAGGAACTGCAGTCAACATAACTTCAGTGTGAGTGTCTACATGAAATCTCTCACATTATTAATAATAAAATAATTCCTGCCCTCTTTGATGTCACTAATACTTAAATTATTTGTCATTTATATTCTAGTAATGTTGAAATAATTTGACGCCCTCCCCCCATAAATTAAAAAAAAAAGCCCTGAACGTCTTGTAATAAACCTAAAATATTTTCTGCAGCTCTTTACTATTATTCCTAAAGTTTGTTATAAAATATAGTAATTTCTTCACCCCCTTTTGTCACTCCTACAATAATTTCTTCCCGTTTACTCTTTAATCCTAGATAGAAATGTAATCCTTTAATATCTTCTGCACACTATTCTATTAATTGTAAAAAATGTTGTCCTCACGTCAATTTTTCTTATCTGCATTCTGTACTTCCCTCCCAGGAATACACAGATGTTTCCTCTGAACAGGATAATGAAGGAGCTCACAAGAGGCCCTGTCATGCTGACATAAGGCTTTACAGCAGGTCCATCAGCGCAGCACGTGGCAATTATTTCTGCAATAATTCATCTTCTTGTTCTCCTCAGGGCAGGTTACCCCGCCATGCTCTCCCCCAAGAAAGAAGACCTTGTGGTTTCAGTGTTTGTGTTATAAAGTGGGATGAAAATCCCATACCTGCACTGTGCTGCAATCACAGTATGGCAGTCACCCCACATATGAATTGCGGCAATCACTACACATATGAAGTGCCTCAGTCACCCCACATATGAAGTGTGGCAATCACCCCACAAAGAAAATGCTGGGGGACTACTGCAGGAACCTCCCCTCCTGTTCTCCTCATCACTGGTGGGCCAAGCCCTAGTGGTCGTGACCTGGTGGGCACCAGGCAGCAAAGTAGTCCATCGTCCACTAGGGATGATGGCCCATTACCTATTACCTTTTTACACAGACAGTTGCCAACACACACAAAAAAAAAAAAACAGTTGCTGCCAATTTGAGTTCTGGAAAGGTCTCCTTGCTACATCCAGGCAGGGATATCACAACGTTTACAAAGAATACAGCAGTTCAGGTAAACAGGAGTTCTTTCATTTCTAGTTAGAGCATTCAGAGATTCAACGCATTTTCTTTTAGATATTGTTTTAATAAAAGAACAACACGAGAAGTCCACAGCACCACGTCAGTAATGTATAGCTCTTTTATTAAAAGAAATACAAAGAGATAGCCATAACAGCGACAGACGCTGTTTCGGACAAAGTCCTTCCTCAAGCTGTATCAGGCTCTCTCTGAAATACAATCCAATTGCTACTCCTATATATACTAGCTGTCAAAACGACATAACCAATCAGGATGCAGGGTATATGGAGGACCTGATGGGGAACTGCAAGAAAGCCAAGTAAGCTACACCCACTAAGATGAAGAGCCAATCGCTGTCAGACCCAATAATTCAAATATTTGAATTATTGGGTCTGACAGCGATTGGCTCTTCATCTTAGTGGGTGTAGCTTACTTGGCTTTCTTGCAGTTCCCCATCAGGTCCTCCATATACCCTGCATCCTGATTGGTTATGTCGTTTTGACAGCTAGTATATATAGGAGTAGCAATTGGATTGTATTTCAGAGAGAGCCTGATACAGCTTGAGGAAGGACTTTGTCCGAAACAGCGTCTGTCGCTGTTATGGCTATCTCTTTGTATTTCTTTTAATAAAAGAGCTATACATTACTGACGTGGTGCTGTGGACTTCTCGTGTTGGACTTTGCTGACCCTCTGAGGGCTATTGGGTCTTTCCACTCTAGCACACGTCTGTCCCCATTCGGGTGCTGGTCTATCCAGTTTCTATTAATAAAAGAACAATACATCAGTGCAGAAATATTTACAGAAGAAGAAAAATAAATATTTATTAAATAAAGTTTATACAACAGAAATACATTATAAAAGAATAGGAAATTACAGATAAAAAGTACACAAATATGCACCCGCTAGGTGTTAGTACAGTGCAGCATATGGATTACGTATAGATCGGACCAGTCTGATAATGCAGAGTCACCAATTTCTTGCATTGCTTTTTGGTAACAAGGCTTTTTAGTTACTTTCAGTCTCCTGTGAAATCAAGTGGTTGTGATTCACACAAAAACTGAAGTAAGTGGTACGGTATATGGAGGCTGCCATATTTATTTCATTTGAAATAATTTCAGTTGCTTGGCAGCCCTGCTGATCTATTTGGCTGCAGTAGTGTCTGAATAACACCAGAAACAAGTATGCAGCTAATCTAGTCCAATCTGACAATTATGTCAGAAACACCTGATCTGGTGCATGCTTGTTCTGGGTCTATGGCTAAAAGTATTAGAGGCAGAGGATCAGCAGGAGAGCCAGGTAACTAGTATTGCTTAAAAGGAAATAAATATAAATGAATATGCTATATGCCTCTCACTTCAGTTGTCCTTTAACCAGGTGCTCTGTGCATCCCTCACAGGTGACTATAAATAAAGCTTTTCCATCCAATTACAGCACCAGGACTCCTCTGAAGCCTGATTAGTTGGCTTTTGTTTACACCATTCATTACGTTGCTGCACAAGTGATCTCAGGCTGCCTCGAGTATGAAATAGCAGAGCCTTTCATTCAGACTAATGCTGCAGGTTTGGAATGGGGGGGGGGGGGGGGAGTTTCAGGGTTAAATACTTACTTGATCAAACATAATTGGGACTCAGGAGATGCTCCACCCCTCTCCTTGGGTGCGCAATCACAGCCGTGTTTCTGAAATCTGGCTAAGCTTTTTGGAAACCTCCACCTGTGTTGCCATGGCCCGCCCCCAGCTTCGCAGCCATCAATTAGGCTGAGGCTGCTGAGCTGGGGGCGTGCCGCAATGCAGATGGGTGTGGCCAGAGCCTCGGACATAAATTTGAAAAAAAAATTGCAACGGCTGCAATTCCGACAGAAAAGGAGATTCCGCTACACCAAATGGCTGGGTGAAAAAAGTCTCCATTTATTGTCACATCAGTGGATACAAAGGTTAAAAGCTCACGCGTATCGGAGCTCACAGCTCCTTAATCATAGCTATGATTAAGGAGCTGCGAGCTCAGATACGCGTGAGCTTTTAACCTTTGTATCCACTGATGTGACAATAAATGGAGACTTTTTTCACCCAGCCATTTGGTGTAGCGGAATCTCCTTTTCTGTCGGTTGTATGAGTTCCATGGATCCCCGACTCCCTTTTGGCTTGCTGTAGGTGGTTGCAGCGGTCCTCTTCCTTGTTTCCTGGCTGCAATTCCGAGAGGGTCAGAGCGATCACCTGTCAGGAAAATTACCTAGCATGAGGTAAGCATTTAACCCTGAGACTAGGATTTAACCACACATGTGCTGCTTTCCACTTATTTGTTATAGCAACGGAATGCAAAGTCACGTTTTCTGGTATAGTATCAATGACATGTCCGTTACTATGGACACTATGGATATAACGACGGCCACAATGGATTGTACATCACATCCATTGTGACTCTCGGCGCAGTGGGAACCCAGCCTAAGGTAGAGCTTTGCATTCCACTACCGCAAATTGACACATTCAAAATGGATATACGTGAACAGATCCTGTAAATAACATCGGGCCCATCAACATGTCTGTTTCCAGCAAAAAGTCTATTATCTAGCTTAATGTGAGCCTACCCTGAATCATTTACAGCATCCTCACAGACTAACGGACGCTCTCCTGTGTGACTTATCTGGTGTGTAAGTAGGCTTACTTTTTCACTGAAACATTTCCCACACTCTGAACAAGAAAAAGGGCGCTCACCTGTATGACTCCTCTGGTGTGTGAGAAGTTTACTTTTCTTAAAAAAACATTTCCCACATTGTGAACAGGAATAAGGTTGCTCACCTGTGTGCTATGTTTGATGTATAAGATCACCTTTTTGAATGTAACATTTCATTTCCAACACTCCGAAACAGGATTAAGGATGTTCACCTGTGTGATTTTTCTGATGTCTAAAAAGATCTCCTTTCTGACTGAAACATTTCCCACATACTGAACAGCAAAAAGGACGGTCACCCGTGTGAACGCTCTGGTGCCTAACAAGTTTACCTTTCTCAAAGAAACATTTTCCACACTCTAGACATGAATAAGGCCGCTCACCTGTGTGTATTTTTTGGTGTGTAACAAGATTTGATTTCCAAAGAAAACATTTCCCACACTCTGAACATGAAAAAGGCCGCTCACCTGTGTGTGTATTTTGGTGTGCAAGAAGATGTCTTTTCTCATGGAAACATTTACCACATTCTGAACAGCAATGAGGACGCTCACCTGTGTGATTTTTCAGGTGTCTAAGGAGATCTCCTTTCTGTGTAAAAGATTTCCCACACTCTGAACAGGAATAAGGCCGCTCACCTGTGTGAACTCTCTGGTGTATAAGGCGATCTCCTTTCTGAATGAAACCTTTCCCACATTCTGAACAGGAATAAGGACGCTCTCCAGTATGACTTCTCATGTGTAACAGAAGCTCTGATTTCTGAGTGACACATTTCCCACACACTGAACAGCAGAAAGGACGCTCTCCTGTGTGAATTCTCTGATGCACACGAAGAGAAGTTTTCCGAGTGAAACATTTCCCACACTCTGAACATGACCATTGCGACTTGGGTGACTGCTTTTTCTGGTGCGCAGAAAGTGATGCTTCAGGTTTTCTGCATTCCGGATGTGCTAATCTTTGATATTCTGTATGTGTGGCATGATGTGATGTACTAGAAGATTCCTCCAGATTAGATGGATCTGTTCCTCTATCTGTATTCTGACCCCTGTGTTGTGTATTTCCAGTCATGGAAATTTCTTCTGTAAAACATTGTGTGACACCATTATCTTCTGCTACATAATCCAGATGTGACCTACGAGATTTCATTATATTGCTCTCAACATCGTCTCCCCCTGCTGGAGGAAAATGATAACATTATATTTTGTGTAGTCATAGATGTGGCACAAACAAACTAGCTATGGGATATTGTGGAACAGTGATGTCATTCATAGGTCATGTAATGGAGATGTACCTTTCATATGGTGTACAGTATCTCCTCCTCATTTGTTGGCACTATGCTGTTATACTGAGGAATGGAGATGGACCTTTCATATGGTGTACAGTATCTCCTCCTCATGTGTTGGTACTATGATGTTATACTGAGGAATGGAGATGGGCCTTTCATATGGTGTACAGTATATCCTCCTCATTTGTTGGTGCTATGATGCTATACTGAGGAATGGAGATGGACCTTTCATATGGTGCACAGTATCTCCTCCTCATTTGTTGGTACTATGATGTTATACTGAGGAATGGAGATGGACCTTTCATATGGTGTACAGTATCTCCTCCTCATTTGTTGGTACTATAATGTTATACTGAGGAATGGAGATGGACCTTTCATATGGTGCACAGTATCTCCTCATTTGTTGGAACTATGATGTTATACTGATGAATGGAGATGGGCCTCTCATATGGTGTACAGTATCTCCTCCTCATTTGTTGGTGCTATAATGTTATTTGTATTAGACATAGGTCTTCACATGACCAATCAATTGATTATCTATCCGCACCACACATGAACCACACTGTGTGCGCAGATGTATCAATTGCTTGTGGGCCTTAAACTCAGATACCTAGATCTGCAAAAAACTCCCACAAAAAAGAGTTTACACCAGGCCTCGCTTTGTCATGTAAAAAACTTTACGACGGGGGTGGTATACATGGTGACCTGCCCCTGTGGCCTACATTATATTGGAATGACTACTAGGATGTTCAAAACTAGAATATTAGAACATATGTCGAATGTTAAAAATAAAAATGAAGAGAATAATGGACCGTTGAGAGACCATTATCAACAACATCATGGGGGAAACTTCAAGGGTAGCCTGGTTAAAGTCTTGACATCCATAGCTAAAGGAGCAAGAAAAGTGAGTATAGAGAGGGAACTTCTCCGTAAGGAGACTATGTGGATATATAAATTGGGCACACTTTCCCCTAATGGCCTTAACTCTGAGATACATTTTTCAGTCTACCTGGACCCATATTAGCCTGATGTAAAATGTAATGTGTCCCACTCCACATATAGACAGGTGTTGTGAGCGCTAGTTTCAATTTTAATTGAATCTAATTTATCTACTTTTGTTTTGGATATATGTATACTTTTTGCCTTCTCTGTATCTATTCAAATCCGCTGGCAATATATATGGCCCCATAGGCAGTGTACACACCGCGCATAACATGAAATAATGTCTGTGCCCTACCTGCTGCATAGCCAATTGGAGGTGGTGACGGGAGCGAGCCAGAGACATATGGGATGAAAATATTCCCTGATTTGAAAGGGAACATTGCTTTAAATGTATTTATACACAGATCCGGCTAAAGGTGTCAGGGTGTATGAATCCAGGTATGAATGCAGATCTGGGCATTGTAGCGCTGTTATTCCTATTTCCAATCGAGCCTGGAAGTCACAATGTAAATATAGGTATAAATACAAAAAAATCCTGAAAAGAAAATATAAAGTATAGATATGCGTCATCCTTCTATCATATATGTGAAGTTTGCTACATACCCTGAAACCTGCGGAAAGCATGTATAAAGGCATCACTGAAGTCTGGGCATCTTTGCCAGTAACAAAGATGGCGCCTCTGAACAGGTCAGGTGATCGTTGCCTGAATATAAAAAGGACTGACCAACCCTCTTCTCCTTAAGCCACACCCTGATGAAGCCCATTGGGCGAAACATGTAGGTGGGAGGAGCTACAGGAGGCCGGCCTCGTCCATTGCTTTGATTCCACACCGCTCCGAGAGCGTTTCCACCACCGTCACCGCTGCTATGCGGGTGCGCTGACCGAGCGCGAGTGGCTCTTCACTATTACCAGTGAGATGGTATAGCGGATGCGAACCTTGTATGCTGACAAGCTCACAAGCTCAGGTCCAACACAAGCTGACTGGGACACGTAAGACACAGGGGCGCAAATCCCCGCTTAACAAAATGGAGTATATGTCATGCTGTCATGCTGCTGATGCTTTGCTGGCTTTACACACGCTTGTGCTCTAACTACCTGTCAACCTACTGATTCTGTAAACTGCACTCTCAGCTGATGATTGATGGACTGTTGTGCTGCGCAATGTTGCTATCTGGCTAAATCTGTGACTTTTGCAAACCTGCATGCAATGGACTATATACCTCAAGATCTGCACAGCCTGCATTAACATTCGTTTTGGAATTGTCCATACGATCCAATTAAACACTGGCAGTGTAGGTTAGTGTAGGATGAGGCTTAGACAAGTTGTACTGACAGAAGTGGCTCCTTAAAGCAAACAGTGAAGCAATTAGGTTCCCCAGAGATGTGTGGCCACACTTTATGCATCTAGCGCTAATTCTCACTGGATGAATGCCATGGATGGTTGGATGTGAAGTATGTGTGGATGCAGGGACTGCTGAGCTAATCCTTGTGATCCGAGTGTTTTTAAGATTTTATTAGATTTCTTCTGAGTCAGTTTGTGATTGCTGTAAATTTTCTACAATAAAGTTTTTTACATGACAAAGCGAGGCCTGGTGTAAACTCTTTTTTGTGGGAGTTTTTTGCAGGTGCTATAATGTTATACTGATGAATGGAGATGGGCCTTTCATATGGTGTACAGTATCTCCTCCTCATTTATTGGGAACATGGTGTTATACTGAGGAATGGAGATGGGCCTTTCATATGGTGTACAGTATCTCCTCCTCATTTGTTGGTACTATGATGTTATGCTGAGGAATGGAGATGGGCCTTTCATATGGTGTACAGTATCTCCTCCTCATTTGTTGGTACTATGATGTTATGCTGAGGAATGGAGATGGGCCTTTCATATTGTGTACAGTATCTCCTCATGTGTTGGTACTATGATGTTATACTGAGGAATGGAGATGGGCCTTTCATATGGTGTACAGTATCACCTCCCCATTTGTTGGTACTATGATGTTATACTAAGGAATGGAGATGGGCCTTTCATATGGTGTACAGTATCTCCTCCTCATTTGTTGGTACTATGATGTTATACTGAGGAATGGAGATGGGCCTTTCATATGGTGTACAGTATCTCCTCCTCATGTGTTGGTACTATGATGTTATACTGAGGAATGGAGATGGGCCTTTCATATGGTGTACAGTATCTCCTCCTCATTTGTTGGTACTATGATGTTATACTGAGGAATGGAGATGGGCCTTTCATATGGTGTACAGTGTTTCCTCATTTGTTGGTACTATGATGTTATACTGAGGAATGGAGATGAACCTCTCATATGGTGTATAGTATCTCCTACTCATTTGTTAGTGGTAATTACTTTTTGGCCAGATCTGTCACAGTGGCTGACCACTGCTACTGCACAAAAGAGAAGGTGTTAAATATTACCCAGTAATGTCTTGGAGAACCAGAACCACTAGGAATCGTATATAAGGACATGATTTCCATATTCACTCACTGATTGAAGTGATACATGGAGGTAACTTCCTGCTCCTCTGTTTAGGAAAGCAAAACTCAAGTTAGATTTAAAGTGCCCATAGATGTAGTGATGTATGGGCAGATTTTAATAAAAGACAGATCTGTCTCTGATAGAATCTGATTGGAGAGAGATCTGTTGGATGCCCGTACACTGCAGGCTGATTCCCAATTGATTTTTAGCATGAAATCTTTCAGGAACCAGCCTTGTAACACCGCCTTGCCAACCCCAGCTAATGTCCCCCAAATGTTATATGTGCCCCCGGTGCCCGTGCGTGAAAATACTTTACCTGTCCACTGCTGCAAGTTGTCCGCTGTACTTCTGCATTGGAGCCCCTTGTGGCAGCAGATGTTATAGCACGTGGAGCCCATGTGTGACTTTCCACACACACCTCGTGTGCTGGTTTGGCGATTTGGGGACGACCGATGCAGAGTGTTGGCAGTACTCTCACCTGTCGCATGTCCTCCTATGTCCCAAGCTTTACATGCTATTAAGGTCAATACAGACCTTGTAGCAGGGCCGTGGAGTCAGAGTTGGAACAGTTTATAGGTTCCTTGAGTCGGTGGTTTCATAAACGGAGGAGTCGGATAATTTTTGTACTGACTCCAGAGCCCTGCCTTCTAGAGTGAGCTATAAGTCCTATTAGATGTGGACATGTTTTCTTCTTGTTTTTGTGGTCCAGGCAAGATGAAAGAAAATGATCTCTTGTGACTTCTGCAAACCTGTATTTACTTTAGGTAGAAAAATGGGGTCAGGTATAAAATGAATGAATGAATCGTAAAAAGTGCCATGAATGGATCTTAGATGAATAGTCTCAATCTCTCATTCTTTTCTCGATGAGGTAATAGAGGTGATGAAAACAACTTTAGGAGTAAGGTATTTTATTGAAGTCTCTATCAAGTGGTTCGAAATGGGCTTTCATTATTACGCAAGAAAGAACTCAAGGGGGGTCCACCTTAGAGGGAACTGGTCTACTCTTCTCCACATTGATCTGAGGAATCTCATAGTAAAATCATCCATAGCCAGCTTGATATCTAGAAAAGTAGAAAGGATGGCCACCTGAATTCAAAATACTGGTGGCATGTTCTTTATCTACTCCTTCCTGAAGCAAATACAGGATAACTGGAACACTGACAAACCTTTTATTTGTCTCCATGAACAAAATACCTTCTAAGATCTTTCATGTGACAATCTTTTTTTTATCCCTTAACCAATTCAGGACCGCGTCTAGCTATAACTATGCCACCCTTGTGGCTGCTTAAGCCTGATGCGTCTAAAGACAGCTGAGCTCTGTACCTCCGTCCGAGAAAAATAATAATAATTAAGAAAAAAAGATTTACTTACTTCCTGTGCCCTCGCCACAGTTCCACTGCCAGCCGGTGGCCTGGGGTCCCCTCCATTGCAGAGGCCAACCTTGCCAGGTCGGCATCTACTGCACCTGCGCAAGTACCACTCGCAATCGCACTGACGTGGTCTAGAGTGTTCTGTGCAGACACAGTAGATGCCAGTTGGCATCTGTAATGCAGGGGACCACAGGACACCGGCTGGAAGTGGAGCTGTGGCAAGGGACATATCGGCTTCCAGGGCCTGATGGTAGCCCTATATAAGTAGATCTTTTTTTGAAAAGAAAACCCTCTAATTTGTCCTTTAAGGGGCCAAAACCTCATGGTCCGAAAGGGGTATCATAATTCTTTTGGAACAACCTCTTTATCCGAGGTGATCCCTGTCAATGGAGTAGAAGGCCTGAGAGATCGGGTAATGATCCCTCACAGGTGAAATTTCTTTACAGCAACCTTCCTCAGTTATTGACTTAATGTCACCAGTACATTGTCCAGTGTGCACATATTTGATAGATAACAATATTTTATTTTTAAAAAAAGAGAGATTTACCCCAGCTTTTTAGGTCTTCGTCTTCCTCTTTAATTGTCCTCACGACGTCACCTTCCTTGGTAGACTGCTGATCACTCATCACATACGTCTCCTCTTCTTCCTTTATAATTAACGTCATGATGTCACTCTCCTCCATAGACTGCTGATTATAACCCTCATAGATCTCCTCTTCTTCTTCTTTAATTGTCCTCATCATGTCACCCTCCTCCATAGACTGCTGATCACCCATCACATATGTCTCTTCTTCCTCGGGCTTCATGTATCTCAGCTCTTCTGCCTAAATACACAAAATAGTAAAGCTGAAAATAAAATCTTCCAGGTGAAGAAGAACATAACCTCAGATTGTCTGAAGTCACTTCTAGCTCTAGATATCAAGTTCAACCTACCTGATAATGGTGAGGGGTGGTGAGATCTTCCTGTGGACAATCCCAAGAACAAAGAGGACCTGTACATCTCTCTGGTGGGTTTCTGTTACTGGATCCATCTGTAGGAAACACACACTGACTGAATACACTGTCTCTATGTGATTATCAGATGATGGAGGATCTAGGTCAGGCGTGGGAAAACTTTAAGCTGCCCGGGCCGCAGGCACTTACTGGCGGCATGTCACATAATGCCACTGTTGCCTTGGAGACCTGAGTCTGGAAGTGGCAATTAGGCAAGTTATCCCTCTTGCCACTCTGCAGGGAGGGAAGGGGGAGGACAGGAATCCGGACGTTACAGCACGTGTGGACTGGGTAGGGCCCGGGGCCGTAGCTTTCCCAGCACTGATCTAAATGGACCCTCCATGCTGCTCTCTCCTTTACAAGAAATAAAAGTCTCTTCTTACCTGGTGATGGGAAGGAAGGCTGATTCTCCATCATGGTGTCCTTGTAGAGCTCCTTGTGTGCGTCTACATACTGCTCCACCTCCATCACATCTTTCCTTTTTTTCTCTAGCTTACATTTCCTCTGATCTTCTATTCCAGTGTTGTCCTTCTGATCCTTCTCTCTTTCCAGACGCCTCCCCTCCTCCTGCATTGGCACAGCGAGACATGGAACAGGGACAGGGTTTGTAATAAAGTACAGAATACTTCAGCAGAGAGATGGACCATCACCCCCAAACCACATGTTCAGTTGACCTATTTCTTGTTAAATGTATGTTTAGTAAACATTACAGAGAATATACACAGCAGCGGTAATATAGGGGAAACAACTCCCAATGAAATCAAAGTACAGGTGCATCAGCACATTGTTCAGTATACAGACAATGTAAAAAAAAAACTGTACCAGCAAAAATGCTGCTGAAAAGAAGAAAAAGAAAATAAAGAAAAGAGAAAGAGAAGAAGAGAAAGAAAGGGGGAGAGTGAGAAAGAAGAGAACCGAAGAGGACTCAATGAAGGCGGACACGTCCACCATTCAACCTCCAAGAGAAGCTAAAGAAAGGAAGAACCCCCCCCCCCCCCCCATAAGGACAGATAAGAACTATAGAAACATAACAGAACCAAACAAACAACTAGGATCCCTTCATGTAATGCATGAAAACAATAATGTGAGCTACTTCACAATATCACTAGCAATCAGTAATATAGAACATTTCTCATTAATACTTCAGAAGTCTCAACACTAATTTCAATGATTGATACCCTCAAACTACGTATGTTTTCAAGCAACTTGCAAGCACAGCTGACCTGGAGAAGTGTGTCTCCCTTCCACGAAAATGTGTTCTGCATAATGAAGTCTCAATGTTCTGATCTGAAGATGGGTCCACTATTTTTTCAAAATTAGAGCTAGAGTGACTCTTATTTGGTTTTATTGTGGAAGAGGAGTGATTTTAGCAGGGGGCAGGCAGTTTGTGTATTTAGGCGTCCTTCTCCCTCTCCCTTTGTTTTAACATTGCAGTGTTCTCTCCAGAATTTTTTTCCAGCCGGGTGGCATGAAAAAGTAGCCGGGTGGGGCGAGATGAAAATGCAGGGCAACTCTGCTTACAGCATAGGAGGAGGTGAAGAGGTTAGCCGATGACAGCCGGGTGGTCACCAAATCTAGCCGGGTGGAGCACCCGGCTAAAAGAGCCTGGGGAGAACACTGCATTGTTTTGGGCTCCTTGCACACTGCATATTATCACATTGCAATGCTGCAATTATATTTGTATGGTAGTTTTACATCAGATGCATAAGTAGCACAGCAGCTTCTGCCAGAATAGCCCATAGCATTCTGTGTGTTTACCAGACAATGTGGCACATTTACAGTGGCCGTGTGAAGCATACTTTCAATGTAGTGTATGCTTCACTGTACGTGTTGCAGGCATGATGTGACTTTACACTACGGTTGTAATTGCAACGTGCAGAATGTGAAAATATCCTTAGCTGTCAACAAGTGTTGCTTTACATGTGAAACAGGTGTTCACTGTGATCATATTTAGCCACAAGCCGGGGGAAACCCTTAAATGCTGAACTGCTTAATATGCCTGATCTCTGTTTATCTATGATAATAATGTCCATCCTGTCTGCTGTATGTGTGATTCCTACTGTCCCACATACCCCCTCCTGCCTCGCTCTGATTGGCCACAGTGCTGTGTCCGTCTGTCCAGCACATGTGGAATGTCAGAGCTATAAAATGTGTAATAATAATAGTGTGTAACCGTAGTGAGGACATTAGAGTGTAAACTCTTTTGCTGCGGAGACTGGAGGGAATGGATCAGTGATCTCTGTACTGTGCTGTGGAATATGTCAGAGCTGTATACAGTGAGGAACATAAGCATTTGAACACCCTGCGATAAATACGTATGTGCAGCAGTGCAATACAAATACATTTTTTAAAAATCATACAATATGATTTCCTGATTTTTTTCTTAAATGCACAGTGGGAATGCACTTAAAATATGAATTTCAGACCCCTCCATGATTTCTAAGTGGGAGAAATTGCAGGGTGTTCAAATACTTCTGTTACTCGCCGTAAACGTATTATAATAATTGTATGTGACTGTGGTGAGGGCATTAGAGTGTAAGCTCCTCTGGGACAGAGACTGATGGGAACGGATTACTGATCTTTGTACAGCGCTGTGGTATATGCCAGAGCTAAATAAATGTATAATAATAATATTGTGTGACTGTAGTGAGGACAGAGTGTAAGTGCCTGTGGTGCAGAGACTGATGGGAATGGATCAGTGATCTTTGTACACTTCTGTGGAATATGTCAGAGTTATAAAAATGTATAATAATAATTATAGTGTGTGACTGTGGTGAGCACATTAGAGTGTAAACTCCTCGGGTGCACAGATGATGGGAATGGATCAGTGATCTGTGTACAGCACTGTGGAATATGCCAGAGCTATGTAAATGCATAATAACAATAGCGTGTGACTGAGGACATTAGAGTGTAAGCTCCTGTGGTGCAGAGACTGATGGGAATGGATCAGTGATCTCTGTACAGTGCTGTGGAATATGTCTGAACTATATGAATGTATAATAATCGTGTGTGACTGCGGTGAGGACATTAGAGTGTACGTTCCTGTGGTCCAGAGATGATGGCAAGGAATCAATGATCTCTATGCAGCACTGTGGAATGTGTAAGATGTAAGCAAGTAAGAAGGAGTAAGTAAGTAAGAAGGAATTTATAATAATAATAGTGTTTAACTGCAGTGAGGACATTAGAATGTAAGCTCCTGTGGTACAGAACCTGATGGGAATGGATCAGTGATCTCTGTACAGCACTGTGGAATATGTCAGAGCTATATACATGTATAAAGTCATAATAGTGTGTGACTGTGGTGAGGACATTAGAGTTTACACTAATGTCCTCTACTAAAGTAAGCATTGGAGTTTTACTAGATTTAAAATTACAGGTTTACTGTAAACTGAAAAAATATATATAAGAATTATATTTACAGGTAGTCCCCGACTTACGAACATCTGACTTACGAAAGACCCGCTGATACGAACAGCATGGATTCTGTCATTCTGTGGGAACAGGTCAAAGAAATTTTTTCATACTGGACTTGTAGCTTTTGAGAAAATCGATTTTATGAAATTCAAAGAATAAATGGCTTTTAAACTTGTATAAGCAGGTACAGGGGAAGAGGTGACACAGAGGAGATACAGGGGACAGAGATGGCACAGTGTTACGACTTAAGAACAAGATTCAGGTTAAGAACTAACCTACAATCAATTTTCTCATAAACATATTTTCACTTTAGGTTTGCTTTAAGCTCTAAGCTGCCTCTGCATAAAAATAGAGGTTATCTATACTCTTCTGTTAAAGTACACTGATTCCTAGTTAGATGATGCAATAACCTGGAAAGCTAACCAATGACTCAGTGTTATGCCTTATATGGACAATCCTACACCACCAGCCAGCATGCCTATGCAATATGCCCGGAGCTTGCAGGTCCACACCTACTTCCTGTCATTCCCTAACTGACATTAGTTGTCTGGTCTGAGCATGGTGCATGGCACAGGAACATAGGCGTGTTACCAGGAAGAGGAGTCACATTGATGAATGGTTGGTTAGCTTACTTGGTTACTGCAGTAAATGTAACCCATGATCCCTGTTTTTGCACAGAAGTATTAGTGTTTTCCTGAATGAAGCTTTGCCTGGTTGGGTTGTACACAACTTTATATGTGAAATTATGCAGTTTGTGATGGAGTAGAAGTGTGTGTTACTGAAAGATCCTTTTACCAGCAGGTGAGGGGAACCTCCATAGTGGCAGTATGTACTTCAGTTTATGCTTGTATACACCATAAGTGACAGATAGGGAAACTAGATGAGATGCAAATAACTACAAGTTGATGTAAGATTATGTAAATGTATGCAGCTTGAAAAATGTACTAATAGTTTCCCAGCTCAGCATTATTCAATTGATCCATTGTCAAACTGCATAGAGTTACATAACATGTTTGCTAAATTTTGCATCAACTCAGAATTGCTTGGATCTCATTGACCATCACCAGTGACAGATTACAGATTTGCAATGTTACAGAGTGTTCTGGCTACAAATAATGAGCTTGGCCTAATTAATTATAACAATGCAATATATTTATAACATGCAGTTAATAGGAGATCTTACATTACATGCAGAGGAGCAAAACACCTCATACTGAGGAACCAATACACAGTTGATATTGACCACATTATCTAGAGGAATAACTTAGTTAACAGCTTTAATCACAAGAGGGATACTTGGAGACGCATCAGATATCCATTCTAATAGGATTTATTTTGTTACATAGCACATAATCATTTCCAGCAACAGCTTCCCTCATTTGTTTATAGCATCTGATTGTAACACATAAGAATAAACTGCCCCCCTCTCCACCCCAGAATTCCTGTATCTCACCTCAAGACCACAACACCTGTATCCAATTGTCTCCTTCTAATTTACATTCAGGGTACAGCACTGAGGCATTGGGATATATCTGCATTATTTGTGCTGGAGTATAAAATGACCTGGGAATACATCTGACTTCTAATACCTTATCTTTTGTTGTTATCATATTTATCGTATTATCATGTAAAATAGTTGCCAAGCTTCCTCTGTGAGGTCATTACAATATAGATCTATAACATCTTAAGTTATTTACATCACTGGAAGATCCCATCACGCTCAAAGTGATCCAATCTTTCTGAATATTAGTCCTGGAGTCTCACAATCTTATTCTCGCTTTAAGAGGTTCAATTATGACTCTGAATTGTGCACAACAGCCATACCAGTGTGACACAAAATCTGGGTCATTTAGCTCCCCAAAAAACAAAATAATTATCTTTTCAGCATCCTTTTGTTATCAGGAGTGTTTGTACAGACAAATAAAGGTTTTGTTGGCTTTTATTTGCTTTTCAGGAGAGCCATGAGGCTGCTTGATACTTTATACTCTGCCAGATTTGCATAGATAAAGCACCTGGTTTATTAACCCTTGCAATATAAAACGTGAACACAGGCAAGTTCTTACTAGGCTTAGTACTATATGTACCCATGCTCATCTCTTCATGTCACCTCGGTTCAGGGGCTTTAATGCTTTATAAACCAATGCACTGTGAATAGCATGAAAGAGTCCTCAGGATTCTGTGTAAATATGCTTCCACATGCACTTTGCAAGAAATAAAAGAAACACTGTAAAAGAACACTTATGGCCAAGACATTTCCCACACTCAGTGCATTAATAGAGCTTCTCACCAGTGATGAAAGAGTAATAAGGGAAACTGTAGAAGCCTGTTAATGGCTGCTGTACTCAATGCTGCTCTCCATCCTCCCTACTTCCAGGTAATTTGAGGAGTTGAAGAGCAGTATGCTGTAGCCAGTTCAGGTTCACTGGAGGCAAAACTATGTTCCATTGATCCTTATTAATTACCAGTGTGAGCTCTCTCATGTCTGATAAGGTGTGATTTCTGTGCAAAACCTTTCCCACACTCAGCACATGAATAGGGCCTTTCACCAGTGTGAGCTCTCACATGTACGTCAAGCACTGATTTCAGTGTGAAACATTTCCCACACTCAGCACATGAATAAGGCTTCTCTCCAGTGTGATATTTTCTATGTCTGTTAAGGCTTGATTGAGCTCCAAAACATTTCCCACAATCAGCACATGTGTAAGGCTTTTCACCAGTATGAGACTTCTCATGTGTGACAAGACGCGATTTCAGAATAAAACATTTGCCACACTCAGCACATGAATATGGTTTCTCGCCAGTATGATATCTCTGATGTCCGGCAAGGTCTGACTTCTGCCCAAAACCTTTCCCACACTCAGAACACGAATAAGGCTTCTCTCCAGTGTGATATTTACCATGTCTGTTAAGACTTGCATGATTTCGAAAACACTTGCCACACTTAGTACATGAATAGGGCTTCTCTACATTGTGAGTTTGCTCATGTCTATTGAGGATTGCACGCTCTCCAAAACATTTCCCACACTTACTACATGAATAGGGCTTCTCACCGGTGTGAGATACCTCATGACTAACAAGATGCGATTTCTTTATAAAACTTTTCCCACACTCAGTACATGAGTAAGGCTTTTCACCCGTGTGAAATCTCGCATGTATATTAAGTTCTTGTCTAACTCTAAAACATTTCCCACACTCAGGACATGAATAGGGCTTCTCACCAGTGTGTGATCTCTTATGTATGACCAGCTCTGATTTCTGATTAAAGCATTTCCCACACTCAGCACAAGAATAGGGCTTCTCTCCGGTGTGAGATCTCTCATGTGTGACTAGGTTTGATTTAGATGCAAAAGATTTCCCACACTCAGCACATGAATAAGGTTTCTCACCAGTGTGGGATCTCTCATGTCTGACAAGATTTGATTTCTTAACAAAACATTTCCCACACTCAGCACACGAATAGGGCTTTTCTCCAGTGTGAGATCTCTCATGGCTGACAAGATTTGATTTCTTAACAAAACATTTCCCACACTCGGTACACGGATATAGCTTCTCATTGTGAGATCTTTCATGCATGACAAGGTTTGATTGATGCCCAAAATATTTTCCACATTTGGAAAAGGAATAAGATCTTTCATCGGGGTGAGTGCTGTACTGGTTATGAGGCTTCTTGGGGTTAGACAGAAAAGGGGAGTCTGAGGGAGTATTTGGGATAACCAGGATTTCTTCAGGAGACTCTTGTCCAGTGACATCATCATCCGTTGTACAGTCTGTGGATCCAGGGAGACGAGTCTCTGAGAGGTTCCTGATGCCAGAACTCCGCTCTGCAAATAGAGAAACATCATCACTTCCTGGTAGAGAATTCTAAGGAAAGGAACAATTATCATTACAGATGGTAAGTGAGTTGCTAATAATTCCAGGTTGATGCACTCGTTATACATTATAGCTAGTTGTGCCTCTTTAACTGAGAACGCCAGCAGATATGATGGGGTTGAGTCACTAATAATAGTGCTGCCAAACAGCACGAGTAAATGACTGTTACGAGTGCTAGTAGAGCAGCGTGACGTAGTATTCCCTCCAGACATGCTATGCGCACTAGTGGCAGCGTAGCATGCGTTCCTTAGCAACAGCTGCTGCCTCTGTTTGCCGCATGGTAGTGATGTATTGCTCCTGCAATACTTCACTAGCGCAGCCACTACTATGTTACTTACATCACTACCGGCAGTGGCCATTGCTAAGTAACGCATGCTACGCTGGCACTAGTGTGTCCGGAGGAAAAATTTAGGGCTCTTCCACAAAGGGTGCAGTAGCGGGCCTGTTTCTGGTGGTGCAATGTTTCTGAGGGTGTGATGCGGTGGAAACAGCACACCGCATCACTGCTGCCAGTTTACAGTGTGAAACCAGCCACAGTCACGCTGCTCTATTAGCGCTCATAACAGTCATTTTATATGCGCTGTTTGGCAGCGCTATTGTAAGTGAATCAACCCCATGGATTCTATTGTTTAATGTGTACCTGAGACTAGGGTTGCAACGGTATGAAAATCCACGGTATGATAACCGTCAAAAAAAATACCACGGTATGACGGTATCACGGTATACGGTATTACACAATTCTCATTTCAATTAACCTGAGCCTGCATGATCTGTGGCTGGCAATGCAGGTTCTATTTAAAATGAACTTATCTGCCATGGTGGTAGTCAGGTCACAGGTGACATGGGGAGAGATCAGACACATTAGACTTTGATTATGGTAGGATTAGATTGTGAGCTCCTCTGAGGGCAATCAGTGACATAACTATAAACGTTATAAAATCTTTACTGAAGCACTATAAAATAAATACATCATAAACTTAATAGGTCAGAGAGAGGAAAGTGAGAGAGAAGGAAGGGAAATACACAGCAGTCTGTGAGAGAAGGCAGGTAGGGACAGCAATGCTGGGTACACACGTTGCAATTTCCCGCTCGATCCCGAGCTCGATCCTGGTTGATCGATTATTTCCAACATGTTTGATCGGGTCTCGATTGATACAGCTGTCGATTTGCTCATGTTAAGTATGCAAAACTGATAGCTGTATCAATCGAAACCCGATCGAACATGCCGGAAACAATCGATCGACCAGGATCGGTCCCGCCGATCGAGCGGGAAATCGCAACATGTGTACCCAGCATAAGAGATAGCAGAGAGAGATGCAAGAAAGTGGAAGAGTGTCTGGAAATAGAGGAGGTAGAGGAAAAGGAGAGAGGGGGGGGGAGTAAGGCAGATAGAGGAATGTAGGAGGGACAGATGCTGAAAAATGTGTGAGAGTCAGATTCCACAGGTGGTCCAGTTCAGCAGGGCAGGGGTTAAAGCACTGGGAAGGGGGATACAAGAAGGAGGGAGGGTGAGAGGAGCATATGGGTTGTAAAAAAGCAAAGCAGGACAACAAAAGGGCAGCCAGACACAGAAACTTAGCTTGCTTATCTACAGTAAATATAGTGCAGACCTTCCACTGTGCTTCAGCGTCTCTGATTCTGTCGCTGGAACACGCAGAAGAAACAGCTCATCTCTCCCCACCTCCTGTGCAGCTCTTTCATCTTAGTCTCTGCAGCTGATAAACTCTCCGCTGCTAGCTTTCATGCTGGTGTCTGCCTGGCACGCACTTTCAAACATGCCGGGCGGGAATGAGAGGGGGCGGCGCTCATCCTTAGAGCAGGAAGCTCTGCAGGGCTGTAATGTGAGCTCCGTGTATCTGGCCGGGAGCTTTCTGCTTGTGCGTTCCAGCTGCGGCCAGGAGCACTCTGCATATGCGCTCCAGCCACGGCATGACGTCCTGTCCTGTGCGTCACCATCCGGCACCAGTCAGCAAGCTTTGGGAGCATGCTTTTCTAATGGAGGGAGACAGAGAGCTGGGCAATAGCGGCGCGGTGGCGGGCATAATGCGGAAGGCGGGGACAGCATCAAAAAACCGGTATTTCAATAATCTGCATACCATGATTACCATGCAATGTGAAACCGCGGTATATCGCGATACCGGTATATCGTGACAACCCTACCTGAGACAACAGGATATAAAAGTATTAACCACATGATCAGTTCCTGGTCTCCTATGTCAGAGATACAGGACATTTAACTTCAACTTTTGGATGGAGTTTTAGTTCCCCCAGGGACTTTCCTGATGAATCATCATCATCACTTCCTGTCAGAGAATTCTGTGGGGAGGAACAATTATCATTAGGGATGGTAAAATGATAACAGAAAGTGCTACTGTTAGGACAGGTGATAGAAAATCCTTATAGATGAGCTTGATAACTTTTATTGATAAAATCAACCTGAAGCTGACAACCTGTATCTGGCGTCTCAAAGAAATGCTGATAGCATAAAAACAACATTAAAAATGCTGTAACAGGTGTATACACCCGTTTGAGCAGTATATGCACATATACTAAAAAGGACTAAAAGGATGCTTGCAAGCCTTGGCAAATGATTAAAATGCACCTAGTGCTAGAGTTCCAGATGATAGCCTCAGTCAGGTGTGTATCCCTCCGTAGACTTGAATATGTTTCACTTGGTAACGATCATGGGGAACCTCAAAGTGATAATGATGTTACTTCCTCAGTGATGATAAAAGATAGGTATGTGTTGAATCCCTGATTGGAATAGCGTGTGGTTCCTGTAATGAGCAATCCTAATGCCCAAACTTATATAGGTGGATAATGGAACACTCTCACCCGTCTTGTGCTTGTGTTGAATGGTGCGCAGAACTTTATATCTTGGTAGGAGCCGCTCAATCTTACTGGCCCCGGCCGGCAGCACAGTAAGAGAGACTAGACGGATATGTCACGTCGTAACACACAAACAGATTGAGCACAATGAAGATATGGTACACTGAATCCATGTTCATGGACCAACCCAAACACTATATAATAAAACAGAGGTCCATGCTGAACCAAATAACAAAAAAATGGGTGCAACTCCATGCAAGATCAATAATAAACTTTATTTAAGGAATGCTCATAAAAACAATTAAAAGGGATCAGAGCCCAACATGCTGCGCCCAGCAGGCAATATATACAATACTGTGAGAACAGTGCTAACAATAGTATGCATACATCAAGGGAAGCAGAAAGCTCCAATATGTGCTAATCCGGAAGGGCTGTAAGAGAAATACATGCATAGATGCACAGCTACAATGAATGCATAATGAACTAAACGAACCAACTGCTAGATATGCTTACCCCAAGAATGCTGCTGCCGACTGAGCGAGGCTGGGCTCAGAGACTGTCTGACGCGTATCGGACTTCCGTCCTTCATCGGAGACAGAGGAACCCGCAAATGCAGTTCCTTAAAAACCTATCCGTAAGCAAGGAACGATCAGGAGGCGTGGCCAGACTCTTAATGTGAATAGATTAAACTTGTTCTTAACTTACCGCATTTCGGACTCAGAAGTTGAATTTTTGGATGTAATTATTAAGAAAAACCAGAGAGGTGAACTTTCCACCTCTATATATCGGAAGCCAACTGCGGTGAACAGTGTATTACAGTTTGGGTTACACCATACTACACATCTGAAGCGCAATATCCCGACGGGACAATTTATCAGACTCCGTAGAAATTGCACAGAAGTCGAAGATTTTGAGAGAGAGGCCAACATATTAAAACAGAGATTTCAGAGTAGAGGTTACCCCCGTAAATGCATTGAACAGGCCCTTAGGAGAGCTAGGGCCACCCCTAGGACCGAACTATTAAGACCGAAGTACAGGCCCAGGGATAATAAAGTCAGAATCACCACTCCTTACAACACACAATGGAATCAGCTTTACCATATCCTGAAGAAACATTGGAATATTTTGAGAAATGACAGTGACTTGAGACCATTTCTTAACGAGCAGCCTAGCCTCACGGCTAAACGGGCACCAACGTTAAGGAACATTCTATGCAAGAGTCATCTGGAACAACCTTGTGTGAACAAATCCATCAAGGGTAGCTTCCCGTGCGGCAGTTGTAATATGTGCCCCTACATGCATAAGAAAACATGTGTGATTAGCAAACATAGTGGAAGAACATTTCCCATACAGCAATTTATCAACTGTAAAACAGCAGCTGTGATATATCTAATCCAATGTCCATGTGGGTGGCAATATGTGGGACAAACCAAAAATGCGCTTAAGCTACGATTGCAAAAACATTGCTCGGTGGCAAGACTTGCCAACCGTGACCGGATGGAAGGCAGGACCCTTACGATACTAGCAGCACATGCTCTTCACTGTCATAATGGGTCATTGGAGGGTTGGTCCTTCTGTGGCCTTGAGGCTATCAAAATGACCATCAGGGGTGGTGACATTGTCAATAGGTTACTTAGGTCTGAACTCCAATGGATCTTTAAATTGCAAACTAGGACCCCTCTGGGATTAAATGAGGAGTTCAGCTTCGGCTGTTTTCTTCCTCAGTGATTTTTGTATGTTCCCAATATATAGTGGCGTTGTTTTAATACACAGGTTCATAAATTCTTTGTTCCTTACCTTTGGTCGTTACTTCTGTCCTCTCTTTTAAGTGATGTATTGAATTATAGGTTCTACAATGATTTTGATTTTTTGGAGCCTTGACATACTGTCTTCTGTTTCTTAGATAGTAGGTTCTATTGCGATATCTGTCTTGAAGACACATGGACGTGTGCATCTAATAATTGGGTTAGTATGGCCTATGATTATAGTAGTCATGTATATATATATTTTCTTCACTTGCTTCTGGTTGTAAGTACCAGAGGTATGCATTCTGGTTGTGAGTACCAGATACATGTAGTGTGCACGTTCACATTTATTATACATTTGGGGGTTGCACTTGGTAGCACTTTATTTGTTTGGTCCAATGGCTGTGTGGTGTAGGTATTGCTCGGCCATGGTCCTTGTCAGCACGCACGTTCACTTGCATGATTAACTATTGTACTATGTTTGGCCCAGTGGAGTAAGTATCTATGGGCCGACATGGGTGTGTGTGGTACATAGTCACGGTATATTTCACCTATTTTATAATGACACTTTGTAGTTTTTGTACTATTGGGATGTAAATTGATGATTGCTGTTTGTAATTCTCCTTTAGGATATGATTGCGACATCCACTTGCACATTTGACAAGATATGTAGAGACTCAGCAGACGTGTACAGCTTGGGCATCTACCTCTTTCGTATTTTTTATTTTGCACACAGCACCTCTATAGCTCTTGCATTGTTTGGGCATTTAATATGTGTATATTTTTTTTTTATATATATATATATATTTATATATTTATTATGTTAGCATTATTGTAATTTTGCTCTTGATCGGAGTCTAGAGGCGACTTAGGGTGATAATTTATGTGGTTCCATGTGTACTATCCATGACCAGTGTTCTCTCTGCACACAGAGTTATTCTGTTGTTATATATGAGGACTTTACCCCTTACACATTTTTAATCATTCATCACTCCACCACTCGCTGATGAGGTCGGGTTTTACCTCATCCTATTTTTTGGTTTTTACTCTTTAATCCACTTGTTATTAATGGGGACAATCAGTCCACATCTTTTTCCTTGTCTCACTTGTTGCACATTGCACTTTAATTTGTTTGCACATGGGTTTATCCTTAAATAGATACATCTCTTAATTGGTACATTTGTATTGTCTGTAGGCAGTGTTCCATTATTATCCAGTTTAGTTCTCTACTATCTTTTAACCATTGTTAAATATTTTTCTACATGCATGTATTTATTTGGTCGCTAGATGGCAGTATGGCATTATTCATGGCTTACGTCATACATATCTTTCATGAGTGTGCTCTATAACATACATATACATCTTTGATATATTTTGATATAATTCCAGTATGTTTTATTTATGCTATTGTCAATGTATTATTATTATATGATTTATCATTTACAAATGTTTAATATTGGGATGCGCTCCAGCTCCCTCCGTGATGCTGCCATATACTGGGAGCGAGGCTTGGACTCAGCGGTGCGCCGGAAGAGAGATGTGCGTCTATGACGCGCTACCTAGTCCGGCGGGGAGGTGTGGCCACGCCTCCTGATCGTTCCTTGCTTACGGATAGGTTTTTAAGGAACTGCATTTGCGGGTTCCTCTGTCTCCGACGAAGGACGGAAGTCCGATACGCATCAGACAGTCTCTGAGCCCAGCCTCGCTCAGTTGGCAGCAGCATTCTTGGGGTAAGCATATCTAGCAGTTGGTTCGTTTAGTTCATTATGCATTCATTGTAGCTGTGCATCTATGCATGTATTTCTCTTACAGCCCTTCCGGATTAGCACATATTGGAGCTTACTGCTTCCCTTGATGTATGCATACTATTGTTAGCACTGTTCTCACAGTATTGTATATATTGCCTGCTGGGCGCAGCATGTTGGGCTCTGATCCCTTTTAATTGTTTTTATGAGCATTCCTTAAATAAAGTTTATTATTGATCTTGCATGGAGTTGCACCCATTTTTTTGTTATTTGGTTCAGCATGGACCTCTGTTTTATTATATAGTGTTTGGGTTGGTCCATGAACATGGATTCAGTGTACCATATCTTCATTGTGCTCAATCTGTTTGTGTGTTACGACGTGACATATCCGTCTAGTCTCTCTTACTGTGCTGCCGGCCGGGGCCAGTAAGAATGAGCGGCTCCTACCAAGATATAAAGTTCTGCGCACCATTCAACACAAGCACAAGACGGGTGAGAGTGTTCCATTATCCACCTATATAAGTTTGGGCATTAGGATTGCTCATTACAGGAACCACACGCTATTCCAATCAGGGATTCAACACATACCTATCTTTTATCATCACTGAGGAAGTAACATCATTATCACTTTGAGGTTCCCCATGATCGTTACCAAGTGAAACATATTCAAGTCTACGGAGGGATACACACCTGACTGAGGCTATCATCTGGAACTCTAGCACTAGGTGCATTTTAATCATTTGCCAAGGCTTGCAAGCATCCTTTTAGTCCTTTTTAGTATATGTGCATATACTGCTCAAACGGGTGTATACACCTGTTACAGCATTTTTAATGTTGTTTTTATGCTATCAGCATTTCTTTGAGACGCCAGATACAGGTTGTCAGCTTCAGGTTGATTTTATCAATAAAAGTTATCAAGCTTATCTATAAGGATTTTCTATCACCTGTCCTAACAGTAGCGCTTTCTGTTATCATTTTACCATCCCTAATGATAATTGTTCCTCCCCACAGAATTCTCTGACAGGAAGTGATGATGATGATTCATCAGGAAAGTCCCTGGGGGAACTAAAACTCCATCCAAAAGTTGAAGTTAAATGTCCTGTATCTCTGACATAGGAGACCAGGAACTGATCATGTGGTTAATACTTTTATATCCTGTTGTCTCAGGTACACATTAAACAATAGAATCCATGGGGTTGATTCACTTACAATAGCGCTGCCAAACAGCGCATATAAAATGACTGTTATGAGCGCTAATAGAGCAGCGTGACTGTGGCTGGTTTCACACTGTAAACTGGCAGCAGTGATGCGGTGTGCTGTTTCCACCGCATCACACCCTCAGAAACATTGCACCACCAGAAACAGGCCCGCTACTGCACCTTTTGTGGAAGAGCCCTAAATGTTTCCTCCTGACACACTAGTGCCAGCGTAGCATGCGTTACTTAGCAATGGCCACTGCCGGTAGTGATGTAAGTAACATAGTAGTGGCTGCGCTAGTGAAGTATTGCGGGAGCAATACATCACTACCATGCGGCAAACAGAGGCAGCAGCTGTTGCTAAGGAACGCATGCTACGCTGCCACTAGTGCGCGTAGCATGTCTGGAGGGAATACTATGTCACGCTGCTCTACTAGCACTCGTAACAGTCATTTACTCGTGCTGTTTGGCAGCGCTATTATTAGTGAATCAACCCCATCATATCTGCTGGTGTTCTCAGTTAAAGAGGCACAACTAGCTATAATGTATAACGAGTTCCAATCAGGGATTCAACACATACCTATCTTTTATCATCACTGAGGAAGTAACATCATTATCACTTTGAGGTTCCCCATGATCGTTACCAAGTGAAACATATTCAAGTCTACGGAGGGATACACACCTGACTGAGGCTATCATCTGGAACTCTAGCACTAGGTGCATTTTAATCATTTGCCAAGGCTTGCAAGCATCCTTTTAGTCCTTTTTAGTATATGTGCATATACTGCTCAAACGGGTGTATACACCTGTTACAGCATTTTTAATGTTGTTTTTATGCTATCAGCATTTCTTTGAGACGCCAGATACAGGTTGTCAGCTTCAGGTTGATTTTATCAATAAAAGTTATCAAGCTTATCTATTAGGATTTTCTATCACCTGTCCTAACAGCAGCGCTTTCTGTTATCATTTTACTATTTTTAATTGAGGTTTGGGATCCTTTCACAGAGTCTGCAGCTACTGGTGTGGGCGCAGCGCTATCCTTTATTTAATCATTAGGGATGGTCAGTGAGCTGCTGATAATTCCAAGTTGATGCAAAGTTTATACAGATTAGAAAATTGACCAAATCTAGCAGCTGCATAGCTTTGCATAGAATTTGTACCATCTCAGAGTTATTGACATGTCACTGACCATCACTAGTTATCAGCTTGAGAGAGAACTGCAGAAGGTTGTGCTCATTTCAGGCAGCCAATCACATGACAATAACTTTAAATTGCATGCAAATGGTATTTCTTGACAAAATAAGATTAGCTGCATACAATTTGCATTACATTTGCATACAAGTCTGAGTTACTTGCACCCCATTGACAATCCCTACACCTAAAGCATTGGTTATATATTTAAAAGTCGTAAATTGTACAGCTTGATGTGACAATGGAAGGAATGTTTTACAACAGATTTACATGTACTATGAGATATCTGCATTATGTTTGCAGTGTGGTTTCCCTTACATATTCTTATTACCACTGAATGCTCCTGTCACTCATATGCTCCTTGTAAATGTACCTCTTTCTTTCTCTTGTCCCTAATTGTGCAAATAAAGATATTGCGATGTTACAAAACACTAAAATATAGGTTCTGCGAGGTAGAGGAATTATCCATTCATGTCATGGAGATCAAAAACAGGATACAGTATAGCCATCCGTCTCTTCCCATCCTTCTGTCCAATGAGGAGCAAAACTGCTGCACACTGCAGCTCTTATTGAACAGATCAGTGGGAAGCAGGGTGACCTCCAAAACAGAAGGTTTCATTAAAGGCAACCTGAAGTGAGAAGTATATGGAGGCAGCCATCTTTATTTTCTCTTAAAGTTGACCTGAACTCTTGCACAGGACAGAAGGAAAACATAGAGAAATGCACTCTGTACGTATTTAGAGAGTTCAGCCAGTTTCCCCCTCATTTGTCTCTAATCCCAAGTTGTAATTTGATCTCTCTCCTTTGTCACATGACTGCCACGGCAGAGATGGCAGATAACATCCTGTGCTTTCAAATAAGCTTAATGATATGTCTGCTTCCGTGAATCTGGAAGTAGAAACAGTGCAGATTTATTTTAGGATTTGTATCAGCTGTAAGAAAGAAATGTTTTTTTGTTTAAATGGTATTATGCAGTTGTGTCTCTTTTAGAGCAGAGAGGACGTTCTTAACATTACAGATAAGGAAAGCATTGCGGCTTGTAACAGAGGTGCTGCGTGAGAGACAAATCCCATATAGATGGGGAAATCTCTTCCAGCTATGTTATGATGGAAAGACTGCCATACTATGCTCACCAGCGGATTTGCCAAAATCAAATAACTGCAGGGCCATTTATGGATGCCATTTCCACATAAAGAGACCTTGCACATGGCCATACAGAACATTAACTATATAAGCATAGCCAGGGGCCCACAGCACTGGGATAATGCGGAGGCATGGGCGCATCCCCGCACATCTCTTGATTGTGCTCTGGACAGGAGCATTTTGTACTTGTTTAGTTCACAAAGATTTAAACTGCGGAAACACATGTTGCTCTTGGCAATGGGAACACGATTGAGAGAGGCGCACAGATGCGCATGCACAGTAGCCCATGACCACAGCTTTCAGACAGGACAGCAGTACCCTGAAGGGAAGCGGAACTACAGCATGGGACCTGATAGACTGCTAGAGGCTGAAAGAAGCCCCAGGTAAGTAAATCTAATCTTCCTCACCCAGCTTAGATGTCCTTTAAAGTGAATCTGAACTCTTGCACAGGGCACAAGGAAAACATATACAATATACCCTGTATGTATTTAGAGAGTTTAGCCTGTCTTATTTCCCCTCATCTGTGACAAAGCAAAAGTTGTAATTTGATCAGCTGACTGCTACGGCAGAGAGCCAATTGGTAAACACAGGATGTTAACAATATGTCTCCTCCTATGACAGCAGGAAGTAGACACACTGCAGATTTATTGCAGGATTTGTATCAGCTGTAACAAAGAAGTGTTTTTCTTTAAAGGTTATTATGCTGTTACTGTTATGTATCTTTTAGAGTAGAAAGGAAATTCTGAGGACAGGTCTGCTTTATGGGGGCGTTAATTTAGATAGGAATCAGACCAAACTTGCTCCAGAAGATTCTGGGACAATATGCAAACCCTACAGCAAGAGTTTGTGTTACCAATCAAATTTTACTTTTTGACTTCAATGAGAAAATGTAAAAAGCTGTCATTCTCAGTGTTAGGATACCAGATGTGAATTAAGCTACAGAAACAGGGGGAGCAGACATATACTGATTCCTACCGTTCCCCCCAATCTCCTTTCTACCCCAACAGTCTACCTAAATGCCCCTCCAGCAGCCTCTTCCAGGTCGCCGGAGTCGGACACCCGTAGCTGGGAGCGCACAGCACATGCATATGACATCATGCACAAGACGTAGTGATGTCACAAGCATGCGTACAGCACTACCGGCCAAGGGCGCGTGCTGTAGGACGCACTCAGCCGGGCCAGCGCCTGCGTAGTAGTGCCCAACCCGGAAGAGGCTGCCAGAGGGGCATTAAGGTAGACCGCGGGCAGAGAGGAGAACGGGGGGAGCAGTAGACATCAGGATAGGTAACAGTATATGCCAGCTCCCCCTCGTTTCTCTAGCTTAATTTACATCTGGTATCCTTTAAAGCAAGAGTCTCCAAACTTTGCACAGTAGTTCACTACAACCACAACAACCAATACAGTTTTAATTCATTAATTTTAAATTAAAAAAATTAAGACTGCAGCCATTCTAGCGATGGCCACTAATGATACATTACTCTGATCCAATTAGGTAATAGATTTTTGTCTGTTAGTCGTCCTAAATGATCATTTCTGATGGTTCATATGAATATTGGTTCATAAATGATCATTCAGTAAATTGTATCATTAGTGACATCTTTAGACTGTTAGCTGTAGGGTCCTCAATCTGTCACAGGGTGACTGGGGTCATGACTGGTCAAAATTAGATTGGACCAATCAAATTGCATCATTTGACCTATCTGATTTGTCAGAATCAGAATCTTCATTTCGCCAAGCACGACTGAGTCATGCCCAGAATTGGGCTGGGCATGTACAGGATTCAAGTAAGGATAGGACACACAGAACACATCAAAGGAACAGAACACCATTTCACATGCAGAGAAAAACATAATTCACAAAACACATAATTGGCATAATTCACAAAAGCACAACAATTGTGCAATGTGATTGTTTTAAAAGGAACAAGAAGTGTGAGACCTATGGAAGCTGCCATATTTATTTCCTTTTAAACAATACCAGTTGCCTGGCACTGCTGCTGGTCTTTCTAGTCAGTAGGATCTAAATCACACACCTAAAGCAAGCATGAAGCTAATCCTCTCAGATTTGTCATAGACAACTGAACTGCATGCTTGTTCTGGGTCTATGGCTTAAAGTATTAGAGACAGAGTATCAGCAGGACAGCCAGGCAATGTGCATTATTTAAAAGAAAACAAACATGTCAGCCTCCATATCCCTCTCACATTGGGTTCCCTTTAACGGTGTGTGGCCTGGCACATGAATACTATAGCAGCCTAAACACAGGACACTGAGGACGGCGTGGGGGACTCACTCAGGAGCATGGAAGGACTTGGCAGAGCCAGCCGTGGCCACCGAGAAAAGAGGGGAGGGCCCGTAAAAAAATCCCTGTAACCTTTTAACATCTAAACAAGTGAGTATAATCATTTTTTATATATATCAAAGCTTTTGCGGTATTACACTACGGAAAAGTTTTTTGTTTGAGGTTGTATGGCAGTGAATAGAATCTGAGATGATCACCTGATAAATGTAAGGAAGCCTGGATTGGCTTGAGATTGATTGAGTATGGTCAGGGGTGACCTGGTAATATCCCTAAAGCATTGCTAGACCTTGGTGGTCTGACTATCTGGTGAGTGATGTTTAATCGGGTGTGGTGAAGGTTTACCTGTCAAGCAATTTTCAGGGCCCGTTCTCACTTGAGCGGGAATCGCGTGATTCCCGCTCAAGGCAAACCGCTAACGGTTTAAAAAAAAACAAAACGCTACAACATGTAACACATGGCAATGTTCTTACTGCCGCAATTGCGGTTAGCGTAAACCGCAAACATGTTACATACATCGGTTTGCCGGCGATTCGCGATTAGCATGCATAGCACCGCTAATCACGATTGCTCCAAAACCTCCGCAGTGTCCAGTGATTTTTCTGCGCAATTGTGGGAAGATCACTCCCGGAGGTTTTGCGGTTCTTAGATGTGAATGGACCCTCACCCATAAAGTGGAGTGTCGCTTAAACTGAAGATTGAACTGATTACATGACTTTTATAGCAGGGAGAGCATCCAATCTGCTGGAAGCAACTGTGATTTTTTTTTTGTTTACTGTAGTATAGGGGGGTAGTGTGCACTGATACACCAGCTATACCATTTAGAGCCACCAGCTAATATATTCAGTATTATTCTTTACTCACCAGTTCTGCCCTCTGTAAGAGGGTCCTCCTCTATAGATGTCCCCACCATGGCACCCTCCTCTCCAGATTTCTGATCACTCTTCACATACTTCTCTTCTTCTTCCTCTTTAATTGTCCTCATTATGATATCCTCCTCCATAAACTGCTGATCACTCCTCACATCTGTCTCCTCTTCTTCCTCTTTAATTGTCCTCATCATGTCCCCCTCCTCCTCAGACTGCTGATCACTCCTCACATATGTCTCTTCTTCTTCCTCTTTATATTTCCTCATCATGTCACCGTCCTCCATAGACTGCTGATCACTCCTCACATACGTCTCTTCTTCTTCCTCCTCTTTAATTGTCCTCATTATGATATTCTCCTCCTGAGACTGCTGATCATTCCTCACATAGGTCTCTTCTTCTTCCTCTTTAATGGTCCTCATCATGATACCCTCCTCCATAGACTGATCACTCCTCACATACGTCTCTTCTTCCTCTTCAATTTTCACCATTATATCATCCTCCTCTATAGGCTGCTGATGACCCCTCACATGTGTCTTTTGTTCGTTTAGCTGATATTTTAGTTCTGAAAAGGATAAATTATAGCTGTAAAATATTAGCACTAATAAACAGAGCACAGAAAAAAACATAATTTGCTAGGGATTGATAATATCCCATAAGCTGTGGTATCCTGCACATTCAGTATCACAGTCCTCTCTTCCAGTGTGCCCTGCTCATCATCTAGTGCTTCTCTCCTCTTCTCCATGCACACATTCCTGGGAGGATACAGCACTTCCGGCAGCGGTAGATGGATGTGAGGATGTGAAGAGAGAACAGCTGGAGACAGAGGAAGATGAGAACAGATGCCTGCAGCTAATTAGCTATAAATTATCATTACTTATGGCTCTGGCACCTGATGAACTGAGCATATGGGACTGCAGCTCCATATCCTGACCATACATGAGCCCACGTGTCCATCATATACTAACCCCAAACCCTCCAAGAGCCATAGCAACAAACCTCCCAGCTGGGACTGTGCCAATACCAGGACCAAAGCAGCAGAGGCCACCCAACCACTCTCCAGCTGTAGGCTCCATCTTCTCTGCTTGTCCTAACAGCCACATCCCTTGTTTCCTGCAGGAACTGGGAGACTAGTCAGGATAAAGGGAAAGATGACTGCAATGTAAAGAGATAACCTGGATGAAAACCTGATCTAGAGTGCTCTTGAACTCAGGCTGGGGCAAAACAGGCCACAACAGTGCTATAAAAGTCCCTTGTATGGCAATACCTTCAAGGGGGATGATCAAGATAGTAACAGGTGTGCTATGACCTCCCCTGTAACAAAGTATGTCCACCCTAACCTCTGCTCCACTCAATATATACAAGAATACACAATTACCTCTTTACTTGGGTGAGGACATTACATACAGGAAGAAATAGCAATGCTGGGAGTCACAGGAAGGACACTGCTATACTGAAAAACAAATGGCATTACTGTGGTGGGGGCATCATATGCTAGAAGAATTAGCAATACAAGGGGGCACAGGGAGATATGGCTATATTTTTAAAGAAATGGTATCACTGGGGTGAGTGACATTACATGCTGGAGGATAAAAGCCATGTTGGGGGACACAGGGAAGGGGAGGGGAAAGATAGCATCACTAGGGTTGGAAGACATTGCATGCTGAAGGATAATAGCAATGCTCGGGGACACAGGCAACTCCTGTGTAATAATGTACTTCCACCATGGCTTCTTCTCAATATATATCAAGAAAAACACAATTACCTATTCCAACAATGTCCCCTCTCCACGTCCTGCAACTTATTTTTCTGCTGTTACATCCCACTTCCTGTCTTTGGTTTTATTACTTCTTGTCTGTGCGTTCCACCTGGGAGAGATGATATCGCCATCTTGTGGTAAATAGCATAACTGCAGCCAGTGTTTGTGGAATGACCTGCACTCAGCAATTTTTATCAGAATCAAACTATACAATTATTTCTAGCATACATGTATTTAAGGCACCGCAAATTTGAACAAAGGGTAAAGTCAGAAAATGGCTCTCCTGCAAAAGTCCCGGCGGTGTTAATTACTATTCCCCCTCTAGGCCGCCGTGGACTCGGAATTTGACTTACAGTTATTGTTGGTGGCCTCATTACACTGTTCACAGCGCCCAAATTACTGATCGAGCACCACTATAGCCGTAATTCAAACCTGTGCCCAAATTTTAAGAGCCTTTTTGGCCTGATTCGTTGGTACTACTATTTTTCACTAAAAACACATAGCTCCCAACTGTCCCTCTTTTGGAGGGACAGTCCCTCTTTGGGAGCCCTTTCCCTCTGTCCCTCTTTCTTCCTCATTTGTCCCTCCTTCAGGACTTTGTCCCTCTTTCTATGTAAATATATATATTTATCTACTAAAAATGTGTTTGATTGCCTGTAAACTTTATTCTCATTCTTTAAATTGATATATTACTCATTTTAAAATGTTAATATGAAGAAAAAATGAACCAGGATAGAAAGGACCAGTGTGGTTTGAATTATAAAACAACATATTTTTCTTATGAAATCTTTATGTTATACGTGACAAGGGGTGTGATGGGGGCGTGATCAGGGGTGTGGCAGTGGTGTGGCTTAAAGGGGAACTGAAGAGAGAGGTATATGGAGGCTGTCATGTTTATTTCCTTTTAGACAATACCAGTCGCCTGGCAGCCCTGCTGATCCTCTGCCTCTAATACTATTAGCCATAGCCCCTGAACAAGCATGCAGCAGATCAGGTGTTTCAGTGGTTCAGACTTATAAGTCTGATCTGACAAGACTAGCTGCATGCTTGTTTCTGGTTTTAATCAGATACTACTGCAGAGAAATAGACCAGCAGGGCTACCAGGCAACTGGTATTGATTAAAAGGAAATAAACATGACAGCCTCCATATACCTCTCTCTTCAGTTCCCCTTTAAGTGTCCCTCTTTCTCATCTCAAAAAGTTGGGAGGTATGAAAACATCTTCATCTACAGACACATGCCATTCTGTTAGCTATAATAATTATTTCCATGCCGGCAGCTGTGTGTCTGCAGTTCCTTTCAACTTGCACACATCACAAAATTTTCAAATCGATGGCACACCCCCAGCTTTTTGCGATAAGAAAGAGAGACACTTTAAGTCACAGCCCTGTCATACCTCTAACCACGCCTCCACCACACCCCTCACCACGCGTACCACAAAGAATTTAGAAGCCATAACTGTAGTTTATCAATAAAACTGCAAATAAGAAATATATCAATTTAAAGTTTTATGAATCAAACTGCACTGATCCTTTCTATCATAATTAGTTTTCCTTAATTTTAACGTGAACCAGAGATGAAGCACCCTCATGTATTTTACTATACATATCAGTGGGAACATTAGAGAAAACACCTACCATGCTTTCTGTTTCATCCTTCACTGCTCAGGCTGTTTGTTATCAGCCCTGATAAAATCCCTGACTGAGCATTCAGTCTGGCTTTGCTCAGGAATCATTATAGCTGAGTCTGTCTTCTCTGACGTCTTTTCAAGCCCAAGCCTGCCCCATGCTGGCTGTGCTTTCCTGTTCTATATACTCACAGCATCACAGAGAGCTGTTATGAGATGGGATGAGCTGCTAATGTAAAGGGTATATTGAAAAACGTTTTTTTTATCTATATTTGTTAGTCATAACTCATAAGAGGTTTTTAGAAATGGTGATTTAATTTTGCACACAGCCCACAAAATAATATATTTTTCTGCTGAACTGTGTTTTGCATGGAGTTTCAGTAAAGAAAAACACAAAAAACGGCACACCAGAGCGGCGAAAATATCAGGTATTGTATTTATTTTGTGAAATATATCGGGGGATACGTTTATTTTGTGCCAAAGCGTTCATCTCTGGTTTCCTTTAACAAATAAAAATAAGCAATATCAACTTATAAGTAAAATAAGTGCTACTTTCCCGGGGCTTCGTTCAGCCCCAAGCTCCCAGCATGTCACTTGCCGTGGACCGGAGCGTACTGCGCATACGCAGTAGTTCTGCACCTGTGCAGTACACTCTGGTCCACGTGGCAGTGATTGACAGCGCCGCTCATGCAAGAGCAGTACAGGCCGACCTCCAGGTCGGCCTGACATCATCGCCAGGGACCGGGAGGCAGCGGCGGCGAACGGCTGATGGCGGAGCTGCAGCGAGGGACATGCTGGGAGCTTGGGATTGGACAAAGCCCTCGGTAAGTAGCACTTATTTTACTTATAAAAGCCTGATAACTCCTTTAAAGAGTCAATTAACCACTTTTTTGGTACTTGGTGATTGAAATCTATGCTCTGTTTGGGAGCTGTTATCCCTGCCAGGGTGTAGATTTCAATCAACCTCTCCACACCTGCTGCTTGCTCTTGACGTTCCCACTGCTGTTCACATGGCTGTACCCGCTCGCTCTGCTGTCACGCTAACATCAGAGCTTAGGTATATCGGACAGGAGCCAATTTCATTGCTGTGAGCCAATCACTATTAGTTGTCCCCTAGTTCAGTAGTAGTTGAGTAGTACTGTAGGTCAAATGTTACCATATTATAGTCACTATTTCCCAGATGTTCTCAAACTTGCACATTAGATATAACATGCATCTTGTCTATTTGAAATGACCAAATCCAGCAGAGCATCTCCCCTGGATAGTTTGGTTACCGTCTGAATTAAGTAATTGTCTTGCAGTGTTGATATAAATCTGCCACTTTTACTAGAGCGAGTGGCCTCAATTTCCCAGTTATTGTCTGGATAATTGAAATCACCCATAAGTATAACTCCTCTTTTGCTCGCACCTTTTTCAATCTGCTGCAATAATTGCACTTCCTCCATTTCATTTATGTGTGGAGGTTTATAACAGACCCCAATAAGCAATTGACAACTCTTATTTCCGGCATGAACAGTTACCCATAAAGATTCCAAGCTGTCACAGTCCTCAGCCATGTCATCCGTCAAAACTGGAGATAAGGAAGTCTTAACAAACATACAGACCCCCACTCCTTTTTTGTGGATATGTTACGGCCAGAACCCGAAGTTTGGCCACTTCTAGTTCTGGCCGGCCACTTCGGGTTCTGGCCGGCCAATTTGCGAAGTGGCCGCTGCGCTGCGGCCAATGTTAGAAATGGATTGTTTACTCTGATATTAATGTATCTTCTGGCCGCAGCGCAGTGGCCAAACGTATTAATTTGTTGCAATTAAGCCGGCGGCAATGTAACAATTCAAGCCGCCGGCTTTTTATCTGCCTCTCTCTTCTTCTCCCCCCCCGCCTCTCTCTCCCCCCCCCCCCGCCTCTCTCTCCTCCCCCCGCCTCTCTCGCTCTCCTATGGGCAGCCGGGCGGGGACACGAGTGTCCCCCCGGAGTCGTTCGTCGCGGCAGGGAAGCCTGCCGTTCTTGCAGAGCGGGTGCTGGCAGAAGCAATGTCTGCAGCCTCCCCGCTCTGCTGCCCCTGCTGCGACGAACGACTCTGGGGGACTCGCGTGTCCCCCGCCGGCTGGCCATAAGAGGAGAGAGAGAGAGAGGCAGATAAAAAGCCGGCGGCTTGAATTGTTACATTGCCGCCGGCTTAATTGCAACAAATTAACTAAGTGGTTATACGTTTGGCCGCTGCGCTGCGGCCAGAAGATACATTAATATCAGAGTAAACAATCCATTTCTAACATTGGCCGCAGCGCAGCGGCCACTTCGCAAATTGGCCGGCCAGACCCCGAAGTGGCCGGCCAGAACTAGAAGTGGCCAAACTTCGGGTTCTGGCCGTAACAGATATATCTTTTCTGAGAACACTATAATCTTTCAAATTTACCATCCAATCATGAATAGCATGCATCCATGTTTCTGTTACACCTACAATATCATAGTCATTATCTCTCATCAGCAACTCCAGTTCACCAATCTTATTTGAAAGGCTTCCAGCAACACGCATTTTATATTATTACCACCACATTTTATTTTTTGTAGCATATACT
Organism: Hyperolius riggenbachi; assembly: GCF_040937935.1. Lineage (NCBI taxonomy): Eukaryota > Metazoa > Chordata > Amphibia > Anura > Hyperoliidae > Hyperolius > Hyperolius riggenbachi. The sequence continues at coordinate 217,579,823 of NC_090655.1, forward strand.
TAAGCAGTAAAAGGTTTAATCACCTCCGTATGGTTTGTCCCCTCCTTACTCTCCCCATAACCCCCTCTTCAGCCTCTATATTCTCTGGATCCCACTGACTATCTTACTCTGCTTAACTCCCATGTACTGTAGTCTCTTCTCCCACCCCCTCCCTCCAGGTCCCTACAGTAGGTCCTATTAGACCATTCCCCCAAACAGCATGCACAGTTGCATATCCCCTTTGCTGAGCCAGCCAACAGATTGGGCAGTGAGCAGGAATGGATGACTCCCTGACACTTGAGGTGAGAAGAGACAGTGAATGATGTGTGCCATTGCCAATATATTTAAAGTTTTGTGATTGTTTACTTGTTTTCCCATCTTGCTTGCTGCTAACTGATCTTAATGATTTCATTGTTGTGGCTATATATTGTACAGTTTGCACAGTTGTGGTGTACAGTACATGTTTGTCTGCCCCATGCCTTGACTAAGAAGACCATATTGGTCCTGAAATGATTATCGGTTATACGGTAAGATGTATTATGTGTGTGTAATGGGACAAAAAAAGTTACTTGAAGTTCCAGCAAGTCTGTTTGCAGATCCCTTCTTTAGATTGTGGATTTACTGTTGCCTTGGAATCCAGCACCAGCATCCACCTTCTACGGGTGTGCAGTTCTTTTGAATGGACATTACCATAGTAACAGTCTCACTACTATAGTACTGTGCCAGTTACTTTCTACCAAGTAAATACAGTTGGGTGTCATCAGCATAGCAATGATATCTCAGACCATGTTTTTGTATGATTTTTCCAAGTGGCAGCATGTTTATAGTGAACAGCAAAGGGGATAGTGTCATGTCCTGGGGTACACCATATTTTAGTGGTACAGAGTTGGAGAGGAAGGGCCCCAAAGATACCCTTTGTGTTCTGACAACTGGAGAACTAATCCATCTATCCGCAGTACCTTTGCAGCCTGTTAAAGTCTACCAGAGCTGTTGTAAGTAAAATGTTTTATACATAACTAGGGCTTCCTCCAGGCCCACATGCACGGATCGCTCCCACACCGCCGTCCTCAGTCTTCTTGCAGCTCCGATACCTGGTCCCTGCACTTCCGTCAGTTGGAGCCAGTCTGACGTAAGTCAAGTGGGCTGTATGCGTATCTCTCCAGCAGCCACGTATCTCTCCTGCGTAGACTGGCCCAACTATTTTAAAAACACTTTTCTTTTATTGGTCGGATGAAATATGCTAATTTTTTGAGATAGGAAATTTGGGTTTTCATGAGCTGTATGCCAAAATCATCAATATTAAAACAATAAAAGGTTTGAACTACTTCAGTTGTGTGTATTTGAATCTAAAATATATGAAAGTCTAATGTTTATCAGTACATTACAGAAAATAATGAACTTTATCACAATATGCTAATTTTTTGAGAAGATCCTGTACATATATATATATATACATATATATATATATATATATACATATATATATATATATATATATATACATATATATATACATATATACATATATACATATATACATATATATACATATATATACATATATATATACATATATACATATATATACATATATATACATATATATACATATATATACATATATATACATATATATATACATATATATATATATATATATATATACATATATATATATATATATATACATACATATATATATATATATATATATATATACACATATATATATATATATATACACATATATATATATATATATACACATATATATATATATATATACACATATATATATATATATATATATATATATATATATATATATATATATATATATATATATATATATATATATATATATATATATATATGTATATATGTATATATATATATATATATATATATATATATATATATATATACACAGTATATATATAATCAATTGTACAAAAAAATTCCAATCAATTTTTTTTCTTCAATTGAGAAAAACGATTGACTTTCCCTAATTGTTTTATCACTTCATCTATTGATGTGGTAAACATTTTAAATCTATTTTTAGAAAAAAAAAAATTAGTGTAGGATTGTGAAGGCCTTCCTTGGGGCTTCTTTATAGCATAAGGATTTGGGTAATACAATGTTACAGTGGGTATCCCTGCTGTATTAGAACCCATCTAAGCAGCACGGTGGCGTAGTAGTTAGCCCTGGGTCCCTGGTTCGAATCCCAGCCAGGGCTCTATCTGCAAAGAGTTTGTATGTTCTCTCCGTGTCTGTGTGGGTTTCCTCCGGGCACTCTGGTTTCCTCCCACATTCCAAAAACACACAGATAAGTTAATTGGCTACCTCTAAAAAATTGGCCCTAGACTACAGTACTTACACCACATAATATAGACATATGGCAATGGTAGGGATTAGATTGTGAGCTCCTTTGAGGGACAGTTAGTGACAAGATATATATATATATATATATATATATATATATATATATATATATATATATATATATATACACTGTACAGCGATGCGTAATATGTCGGCGCTATATAAATACTAAAAATAATAATAATAATAATAATCTTCTAAAGTTAAGGTGAATGGCTTTCTTTTGCAGCCTTTTGATTTGGCTTTTGGTACTCGGCAGGGATGCCCACTTTCCCATTTCATTTGTATTCTGTGTTTGGATTGGGTACGTGCAGAACAGGCCATACAGGGTGTCAGAATGGGAGGTGTAGAGCATAAGGTTTATATTCTGATAAGCTCTATTTTTTTTTTTTTTACAAATTCTATTGTCCCCATTTCAATGGAAACGATGGCCTATTATAGCTTCCTTTCTAATTACAAGATAAATTTCTCCATATCCCGTGCTTTGAATGTGTTGTTGGCATCTCATCGTGTATTACAGCTACAAGCCTCCTTCCCATTTCAGTGGCACGCAGGTCCATACATTATCTGGGAATTCAGCTGCCAGTTACTTTCTCACTGGGTAATTTGAGAAATATCTTGGCATATTTGGATATGATGCCCTTATACTCCAAATATTTTCTTTTATCAGGTAGTCTTTAAGACACAAACACTATTGTTATTACTGTATTACTATAGCACAACATCCTCACCTTCAGGGATGTGGATCCCTAAAGGTGAGGATGTTGTGCTGTAGTAACACGGTAATAACAACAGTATTTGATGGCTGAGTGAAGGTGATTTCACAAACAATGGCTGCAGTTAGCCTATTCACCACAAGATGGCAGCTCACCTCACCAGGAAGTGATGTAATACAGCAGGAAAACAAGTGGCGAGAACACATTGCTAGAAGAGGTAATTGTGTGATTGTTGTTATAGTTTGAGCCGAATAGGGGGTTTAGGGGCGGATATACTTTTCATAAAGAGGAGATCATAGTACATTTGTCACTATCCTCATCATTCCACTCAAAGTAATTGTCACACCCTGCAGTCAGGGGCATAGCTGGAAATCATGGGGTCCCATAGCAAAATTGTGTGTGCCCCCAAAAACATTTATAGGGTGCATTTATGCCCAAGTACCCCCCCCCTCCCCCACCCCCGTTTATCTGGACACACACCCTCCCCCTCAGCATTAGGTAGTCCAACTATAGGTAGCTAGTGGTAACCAGATCTGCTTCCCTAGTGTAGTAGTCTGAAGTAAAACCCTACCCCCCTGTATAGTTTGCAAGTAGGTCCCTCAATCAGGGGCGTAACTAGACATTACTGGGCCCCCCTGCAAAACTTTGGATGCCCCCCCCCCCCCCGCGAAACTTTGGATGGTGCCCCCCCACCCCCCTCGCTTTCTGCACAGGAAAACTGAGGACCAATATGTTTTCCCCATGCAGATAAAAACACTTAGACTGAAGAGAGAGGTATATGGAGGCTGCCATGTTTATTTACTTTTTTTTAATTTTTTCATCCAATCTTATCAATTCTATGTAGTATAAGGGAACTGGCTAAATTACTCTTTCAGTATACAGTGGGTTGCAAAAGTATTCGCCCCCCTTGAAGTTTTCCACATTTTGTCACATTACTGCCACAAACATGCATCCATTTTATTGGAATTCCCTGTGAAAGACCAACACAAAGTGGTGTACATGTGAGAAGTGGAACGAAACTCATACATAATTCCAAACATTTTTTACAAATAAATAACCGCAAAGTGGGGTGTGCGTAATTATTCAGCCCCGAGTCAATACTTTGTAGAACCACCTTTTGCTGCAATTACAGCTGCCAGTCTTTTAGGGTATGGGCTCGATTCACAAAGCGGTGCTAACCCAGTTAGCATGCCTAAAAGACTTTAGGCGTGATAACCATTGCACCATGCTGGTGAAAAGCCAGTTTAGGCGTGATAAGTTTAGGTGTGATAAGTTTAGGTGTGATAAGTTTAGGCATGCTAAGTTTAGATAAGTTTAGATCGCTTGCAAAGTCCCGCACGCAAAGCAGCGCCATTAAACTTTATACAAAGTGCACCAGTCTTTGCTAGCGTAAAACTTTTGATCAGCTGTGCACTGCGGTGCTAACGCAGTTGGCGCTTAAACTTAGCATGCCTAAACTTATCACACCTAAACTTATCATGCCTAAACTTATCACACCTAAACTTATCACACCTAAACTTATCATGCCTAAACTGAGTTTAGGCATGATAAAGGGCTTTTCACCACGGTGCTAACTGTTAGCACCGCTTTGTGAATCAGGCCCCATGTCTCTACCAGCTTTGCACATCTAGAGACTGAAATCCTTGCCCATTCTTCTTTGCAAAACAGCCCCAGCTCAGTCAGATTAGATGGACAGCGTTTGTGAACAGCAGTTTTCAGATTTTGCCACAGATTCTTGATTAGATTTAGATCTGGACTTTGACTGGGCCATTCTAACACATAGATATGTTTTGTTTTAAACCATTCCATTGTTGCCCTGGCTTTATGTTTAGGGTCGTTGTCCTGCTGGAAGGTGAACCTCCGCCCCAGTCTCAAGTCTTTTCTCCAAGAAGTTTTCTTCCAAGATTGCCCTGTATTTCGCTCCATCCATCTTCCCATCACCTCTGACCAGCTTCCCTGTCCCTGCTGAAGAGAAGCACCCCCCGAGCATGATGCTGCCACCACCATATTTGACAGTGGGGATGGTGTGTTCAGAGTGATGTGCAGTGTTAGTTTTCTGCCACACATAGCGTTTTGCATTTTGGCCAAAAAGTTCCATTTTGGTCTCATCTGACCAGAGCACCTTCTTCCACATGGTTGCTGTGTCCCCCACATGGCTTGTGGCAAACTGCAAACGGGACTTCTTATGCTTTCTGTTAACAATGCCTTTCTTCTTGCCACTCTTCCATAAAGTCCAACTTTGTACAGTGCATGACTAATAGTTGTCCTATGGACAGATTCTCCCACCTGAGCTGTAGATCTCTGCAGCTCGTCCAGAGTCACCATGGGCCTCTTGACTGCATTTCTGATCATCGCTCTCCTTGTTCGGCCTGTGAGTTTAGGTGGATGGCCTTGTCTTGGTAAGTTTACAGTTGTGCCATACTCCTTCCATTTCTGAATGATCGCTTGAACAGTGCTCCGTGGGATGTTCAAGGCTTTGGAAATCTTTTTGTAGCCTAAGCCTGCTTTAAATTTCTCAATAACTTTATCCCTGACCTGTCTTGTGTGTTCTTTGGACTTCACGGTGTTGTTGCTCCCAATATTCTCTTAGACAACCTCTGAGGCCCTCACAGAGCAGCTGTATACTACTGACATTAGATTACACACAGGTGCACTCTATTTAGTCATTAGCACTCATCAGGCAATGTCTGTAGGCAACTGACTGCACTCAGATCAAAGGGGGCCGAATAATTATGCACACACCACTTTGCAGTTATTTGTTTGTAAAAAATGTTTGGAATCATGTATGATTTTCGTTCCACTTCTGATGTGTACACCACTTTGTGTTGGTCTTTCACGTGGAATTCCAATAAAATTGATTCATGTTTGTGGCAGTAATATGAAAAAAAATGTGGAAAACTTTAAGGGGGCCGAATACTTTTGCAACCCACTGTATTCACTTAATTTACCCTTATACTACATAGAAATGGTAAGATTGTATGAAAAAATTGTACCATGTATGGCCACCATAAGCCTTCCAAGTTAAATTGGCAAATTGGACCATGCCTAAGTTGAGCTTCATCACTGTGTTATCAATGATTGGAGTAAAAAAAGTTTATATGCTTGGGAGATGTCTGATGGCAATTTTATACTGAGGTAATGGGTGAATGTTTAGTGATATGAAGGTTGTGAGCAGGAATCCTGGTGTTTACATCTTTAAGGAAAGAAGTTACAGGCAGTAGTGGAATGTTGCTTTTAGGGTAGTTGATGATTCGTCATGAGAACAATCAAAAGTATATGAATTAAAACTGCTTAAAGTAAAACTATGAGGAAGTAGTTTTCTGGGAACACTATTAACCACTTGCCGACCGCACGCTTATACCGTGCGTCGGCAAAGTGGCAGCTGCAGGACCAGCGACGCAGTACTGCGTCGCCAGCTGCAGGCTGATTAATCAGGAAGCAGCCGCTCGCGCGAGCGGCTGCTTCCTGTCAAATCACGGCGGGGGTCTCCGCGAATAGCCTGCGGGCCGCCGATGGCGGCTCGCAGGCTAAATGTAAACACAAGCGGAAATAATCCGCTTTGTTTACATTTGTACGGCGCTGCTGTGCAGCAGCGCCGTAAGGCAGATCGGCGATCCCCGGCCAATCAGCGGCCGGGGATCGCCGCCATGTGACAGGGGACGTCCTGTCACTGGCTGCACAGGACGGATAGCGTCCTGTGCAGCCCCGATCTCCGGGGGGGGGGAGCAGGTAGGAGAGGGAGGGGGGAATTTCGCCGCAGAGGGGGGCTTTGAGGTGCCCCCCCCGCCAGCCACACGCAGGCAGAAGAGATCAGACCCCCCCTGCACATCATCCCCATAGGGGGGAAAAAAGGGGGGCAATCTGATCTCTCTGCCTGCACCCTGATCTGTGCTGGGGGCTGTAGAGCCCACCCAGCACAGATCACTAAAAACAGCGCTGGTCCTTAACCTCCTGAGCGATAATCCCGAGCTGAGCTCGGGGTATGTCGCGCAGGAGGATTTCTCAGGCCCCGCTGGGCCGATTTGCATAATTTTTTTTTTGTTACACGCAGCTAGCACTTTGCTAGCTGCGTGTAACTTCCGATCGCCGCCGCTCGCCGCCGATCCGCCGCTACCCCGCCGTTCCGCGCAGCCCCCCCCCCTCCCCAACCCCTTGCGCAGCCTGGCCAATCAGTGCCAGGCAGCGCTGAGGGGTGGATCGGAACTCCCTATGACGTCACGACGTCCATGACGTCGGTGACGTCATCCCGCCCCGTCGCCATGGCGACCAGGGAAGCCCAGCAGGAAATCCCGTTCTGAACGGGATTTCCTGCTTACTCTGATCGCCGAAGGCGATCGGAGTGGGTGGGGGGATGCCGCTGCGCTGCGGCTATCATGTAGCGAGCCCTGGGCTCGCTACATGATTTAAAAAATAAAAAAAATTAAAAAATAGTGCTGCGCCACCTCTTGGGCGATATAATTGTATCGCCCAGAGGGTTAAGGGGGGGTAAAGGGTGGGTCATCAAGTGGTTAATAAAGTACAATTTTTTTTTAAATAAAAGCAAGAGATGGTAACATTTTTTGTTGTTGTGTTGTTACCTCCAAAGTATATCTTATCTCTTTATTTCCCTTCTTATGCTATCAATCATGCATGTAAATAATCCTGTTATCATTTGTGTTTTGTACTGCAATCAGAGATGTCTTTAGGTTTATACTAGCTGTTATGGGAGGCAGGCCTGTATCTCCTCCCTGTAAAGGACGGCATATTCCCTGACAGCTTTTGCCAGCAGCTGTTCATAGCAGCAGTCATTAATGTCGGCAGCCAATAATAAGTTGTACAATCAAGTTGTTGTGGATCAGTGGAGGTCTCTAGGAGTGAGGCTGTGAAGGAGCAGGATCTGCCCATTGTGTAATTCAGCAGATCAGATAATGCTGCCAGATTACCGTATCCATTGTATCTCTGATAGGAAGAAGCCAATGTGGAATCAGGAGCCACTGGTGTTAGGTAGTCCGCAGTGGGAGAGGTTGGAGTTTGCACTGAGATGGTGGTTATTGGGTCACAGTTCCGGAATGGAGCCAGGTAACAAGTTGACCAGCTGGTAGGACAGGGAGAGAAGATGGAGGCTGCACCTGGAGAATGGTTGGGTGGCCTCTGCTGCTTCGGTCCTGGTATTGGCACAGTCACAGCTGGGAGGTTTGTTCCTACAGCTATTGGAGGGTTTGAGGATCGTAGATGATGGACAAGTGGGTTCATGTATGGTCAGGATATGGAGCTGCAGTCCCATCTACTCAGTTCATCAGGTGCCAGAACCATAAGTAATGATAATTTAGAGCTAATTAGCTGCAGGCCTCTGCTCCTATCTTCCTATGTCTACAGCTGTTCTCTCTCTTTACATCCTCATCCATCTAACGCTGCCGGCAGTGCTGTAACCTCCCAGGAATGTGTGCATGGAGAGGAGGAGAGAAGCACCAGATGATGAGCAAGGCACACTGGAAGAGAGGACTGTGGTACTGAATGTGCAGCATAGCACAGCTTATGGGATATTATCAGTCCCTAGCAAATTATGTTCTTTTCTATGCACTGTTTAATAATGGTAATATTTTACAGATATAATTTGTTATCCTTTTCAGAGCTAAGATCTGAGCTCAGCGATCAGCAGTCTGTAGAGAAGGGTGACATGATGAGGACAAATAAAGAGGAAGAAGAAGAGACGTATGTGTATGGGAGGAGTGATCAGGAGTCTATGAAGCAGGGTGACATTATGAGGACAAATAAAGAAGAAGAAAGAGAGACCTATGTGATGGGCTATCAGCAGTCTGTGGGGGAAGGTGACATGATGGGGACAAATAAAGAGGAAGAACGAGAGACGTATGTAAGAAATGATCAGCTGTCTATGGAGGAGGGTGAAATAATGAGGACAATTAAAGAGGAAGAAGAAGAGACGTATGTGAGTGGTGATCAACATTTTACAGAGGAGGGTGACATGATGGGGACAATTAAAAAGGAAGAAGAAAATATGTATGTGAGGAGTGATCAGCAGTCTATGGAGAAGGGCGACATGATGGGGACAATTAAAGAGGAAGAAGAAAAGGAGTATGTGAGAAGTGATCAGCAGTCTATGGAGGAGAGTATCATGATGAGGACAATTAAAGAGGAAGAAGAAAAGGAGTATGTGAGGAGTGATCAGCAGTCTATGGAGAAGGGTAACATGATGGGGACAATTAAAGAGGAAGAAGAAGAGACATATGTGAGGCGTGATCAGCAGTCTATGGGTGAGAGTAACCTGATAAGGAAAATTAAAGAGGAAGAAGAAAAGACATATGTGAGGGGTGATCAGCATTCTACAGTGGAAGGTAACATGATGGGTGCAATTAAAGAGGAAGAAGAAGAGACATATGGGAGGGATTATCTGCAATCCAGAGAAGAGAAAGAGATGAAAAGGGAAGAAGATACATATGTGAGGGGTGATCAGCAGTCCAAGGAGGAGGGTTTGATAATAAGGGTGATTAAAGAGGAAGAAGAGATGTATGTGAGTAGTGATAAGCTGTCTGCAGAGGAGGGTGACATGATGGAGACAAGTAAAGAGAAAGAAGAAGAGAAGTTTGTGAAGAGAGATCAGCTGTCTGCAGAAGTGGGTGACATGATGGGGACAGCTATAGAGGAGGATCCTCTTACAGAGACCAGAACAGGTGGGTACCATATTTTTCAGACCTGAAGATGCTCCGGACCACAAGACACACCTAGGTTTAGAGGACAAAAATCAGGATTAAAAATTACTAAACCTGGGTGCTGCCATGGTGCAGGGGCGTCTTGTGGACCTTCTCCCCATGCTGTCTGTCTAAGCTACATTGCCCAGCTACACTATCCCCTGCTGCCCCACTAGCTACATTAACCCCTGCTGCCTCAACAGCTACACTAGCCCCTGCTGCCTCAACAGCTACACTAACTACCCTACACTAACCCCTCCTGCCCCACCAGCTACACTGCACTACTCTAACCTTTCACTAACACACTAACTCCTCACTAACCCCTATCCACACTCAACACAGTGGCAGTGATGGGACAACAATAGGATGAGGCAGTTATAAATTATTTAGGTCCATTACCTCCGGATAGATCAGCAGCAGAATTGGGTACCATAGGAGGCTCTGTAGGTGCCCCTCAGATGAGTTTGCAGAGTTGCATGGATGTCCGGACCAATCCAGCAAAGTGCGGCCTAGTCGGGCTGCTGAAGCTGCAGCCTCGCATTATTTCATGGGCCAGGAAAGAGGTGAGGCTGGCACAGTAATCCTCTCAATGTGCCACAATCAGCATCAAAGAGTATGGAGAGATAAAGCAGCTGTGTGGGAAGCTGCTAATGTCTCCTCACAGCCTATTAGCATGTCCCTAACTTTTTATGCACCAGCAAAATACTACTGCTGGTCACATTAATTATGATGGTGATCCTTTTTAACACGTGCTGATGGTTTGGCGCAGGACCACGGCGCTGTCATTGAGGCCAATCATGCCCACTGACATCTGATAGGTTACTGCTATTTATAGGTGCAGGAATGGTGCAGGGATTGGTCCCAATGACCGTGCCATGGTCACGCCCACAAGACCATCGGCACCAGTTATAAAGCGGAGTAATAGGTGGCTTTTATTGGAAGCTCGGATAGCAGCAGGTTGCTGCAGCAGGTAATTGTGGGGGACACCTGGTGTCAGTCCAAATTGTATTATTGGGCCTATAAGATGCACTGACTTTTTCCCTACACTTTTGAGGTAGAAAAAAGTGCATCTTATGGTTTGAAGAATATGGTAATTAACATTAAATTGAACATGTTTTAGTTATTATGAGTCACTGCTCACAGATTGGCCTAATTAATCATCTAAAATTATCATTCTTGATTGTGTTTGGTCACGGTGACAGCTTACTGACAGTACAGACACCCTGATGTCTCTGGAGTACGTTCTGTTTTGTGGAGAGGGGGAGTTGATGGATTATTGAGAAGTATCCAGCTAAATCCCACAGTAGAAAAACAATGCTGATCAAGGGAGGAAAGTCCAATTCTTAGAGTGACTAACTAAATTGTTTTTATAGCTTATTACAGGCATACTGTGCAGTCACATTTTACATCACACCTATTACTGCTCACATTCCCTGTGTACATAGTGTGTATATACCTCATTACAGACACACTGTGCAGTTACATTACACACATCACACCCCTATTACTTCTCACGTTCCATGTGTACATAGTGTGTATATACCTCATTACAGACACACTGTGCAGTTACATTACACACATCACACCCCTATTACTTCTCACGTTCCATGTGTACATAGTGGGTTTATATCTCATTACAGGCACACTGTGCAGTCACATTACACACATCACACCCCTATGACTTCTCACATTCTCTATGTACAGTGGCTTGCAAAAGTATTCAGCCCCCTTGAATTTTTCACATTTTGTCACATTACTGCCACAAACATGAATTAATTTTATTGGAATTCAACATGAAAGACCAATACACAGTGGTGGAAAAGTGGAGCGAAAATCATACATGATTCCAAACATTTTTTTTACAAATCAATAACTGCAAAGTGGGGTGTGCGTAATTATTCAGCTCCCTTTGGTCTAAGTGCAGTCAGTTGCCCATAGACATTGCCTGATGAGTGCTAATGACTAAATAGAGTGCACCTGTGTGTAATCTAATGTCAGTATAAATACAGCTGCTCTGTGACGACCTCAGAGGTTGTCTAAGAGAATATTGGGAGAAACAACATAATGAAGTCCAAAGAACACACCAGACAGGACAGAGATAAAGTTATTGAGAAATGTAAAGCAGGCTTAGGCTACAAAAAGATTTCCAAAGCCTCGAACATCCCACGGAGCACTGTTCAAACGATCATTCAGAAATGGAAGGAGTATGGCACAACTGTAAACCTACCAAGACAAGGCCGTCCACCTAAACTCACAGGCCAAACAAGGAGAGCACTGATCAGAAATGCAGTCAAGAGGCCCATGGTGACTCTGGACAAACTGCACAGATCTACAGCTCAGGTGGGGGAATCTGTCCACAGGACAACTATTAGTCATGCACTGCACAAAGTTGGCCTTTATGGAAGAGTGGCAAGAAGAAAGGCATTGTTAACAGAAAGCATAAGAAGTCCCATTTGCAGTTTGCCACAAGCCATGTGGGGGACACAGCAACCATGTGGAAGAAGGTGCTCTGGTCAGATGAGACCAAAACTAAACTTTCTGGCCAAAATGCAAAACGCTATGTGTGGTGGAAAACTAACACTGCACATCACTCTGAACACACCATCCTCACTGTCAAATATGGTGGTGGAAGTATCATGCTCTGGGGGTGCTTCTCTTTAGCAGGGAAGCTGGTCACAGTTGATGGGAAGATGGATGGATCCAAATACAGGGCAATCTTTGAAGAAAACCTCTTGGAGTCTGCAAAAGACTTGAGACTGGGGCAGAGGTTCACCTTATAGCAGGACAATGACCCTAAACATAAAGCCAGGGCAACAATGGAATGGTTTAAAATAAAACATATCCATGTGTTAGAATGGGCCAGTCAAAGTCCAGATCTAAATCCAATTGAAAATCTGTGGCAAGATCTGAAAACTGCTGTTCACAAACGCTGTCCATCTAATCTGACTGAGCTGGAGCTGTTTTGCAAAGAAGAATGGGCAAGGATTTCAGTCTCTAGGGGCCTGATTCACAAAGTGGTGCAAACACCTTGCACGCCTGTGAAAAGGCCTTTATCACGCCTAAACTTAGTTTAGGCGTGATCAGAAGGTACTCGCGCGAAGCTCCCGCGCGCGAAACTTTGCGCACGCAATCGTGCAGGCGCGCAGCGCCCATTAATCCCTATGGGACTTTGTGCGCACGCCTGCGCGTTTGCACGTGCAAAAACTTTGCGCGCGGGAGATTCGCGCGATAAGCAGCACAAAGCGGTGATAACTCTGCTAGTGCAAAGGTTATCACGCCTAAATTCTTTTAGGCGTGATAACTGAGTTATCAACGCTTTGTGAATCAGGCCCTAGATGTGCAAAGCTGGTAGAGACATACCCTAAAAGACTAGTAGCTGTAATTGCTGCAAAAAGTGGTTCTACAAAGTATTGACTCCCCACCCCACACCCCACTTTGCAGTTATTTATTTGTAAAAAATGTTTGGAATCATGTATGAGTTTCATTCCACTTCTCACATGTACACCACTTTGTATTGGTCTTTCACGTGGAATTCCAATAAAATTGATTCATGTTTGTGGCAGTAATGTGACAAAATGTGGAAAACTTCAAGGGGGCCGAATACTTTTGCAAGCCACTGTAGATAGGGTGTTTAAACCGCATATATAGACATTAGCAGTCATCTCACTGTCTTGAGATGTGGTGGCAGATTAATGTTCACAGTGTGTGTGTGTGTGTGTGTGTGCGTGCGTGCGTACTTCCCTGATCTTCTTCTTTAACAATAGATTATATAGATTGTGGCATCGGATGTTGGGACGTCTATGTGCAATCACAGTGAGAAGTGACGCAGGTGGACCGGGGGGCAGTGTGACAGAAGTGACTTGTTACTGGCCTGTAGTAAGCTGATAATGATCACTGAACATTATTGTACACAGATTGGTCACAGTAGGGGGTGAGTTACTTTTACCAGCCTGTTATAAGCTGATAATGGCCACGTTTCACCTTCTCCAAACATACTCACTTTGTGTTATCATGGACCCCATGGTAGCCCCATTCCAGAAGGTCAACATAGGCCCATTGAGGGGTGATATAGTCAACTGCCAACTACTTTTTCAAAGGGTTGATCAATCAGCTTTGAATCATACCCCCTTTAAAGTAATCTAGCTTTCATCTCATTAGCTTGAACTTCAAAATAATCATTGTGTAACGATTGGTGTCAGCAAAACAGATTTTCTGATTATTGGTGATCTGCAGTATCACCAATAATACAGATGAGTATACCTGATTATGTGGTGATCTGCAGAATCACCAATAATGCTAGTATAGCCAGACACAGGACAACCAATGTGAGATAGTGTTTGGTGCAACAGCAATGAGGAAGAGGAGATCTCCCGAGGAGCGGGTGACTCAGACAGTACTGCAGCCAATGATCACCTGAGGAGCAGGTGATTCAGACTGTACTGCAGCCAGTGGACACCTGAGGAGCAGGGACCACTGACTGTGCAGCAAGGATGATCACCTGAGGAGCAGGCGATTAAGACTATACTGCAGCCAGTGGACACCTAAGGAGCAGGGATCACTGACTGTGCTGCAAAGGATGATCACCTAAGGAGCAGGCGATTAAGACTATACTGCAGCCAGTGGACATCTGAGGAGCAGGGACCACTGACTGTACTGCAAAGGATGATCACCTGAGGAGCAGGCGATTAAGACTATACTGCAGCTAGTGGACGCCTGAGGAGCAGGTGTTACAGACAGTGCTGCAGCTGAGCTTCACCTGAGGAGTAGGTGAAGGCTACTACAGATCCCTCACCAGTGGCTAGGCCCACTGGTGAGGACAGGAAGGTCAGACAAGCAGAGTAGGCAACGTACGGACAGATAAAGTACAAAGACAGAAGGCTGATTCAGTGTTAAGTTCAGGCAGAGTCGGCAACAGGAATCAGATGGGCAAAGGTACAGAATCAACAAGCAGGAGAATAGTCAAAGGAAGCAGAAGGTTATAACAGATAATACAATGCAATTAGTACTTTAAGCTATTAACAGAATCTGGCTAAGTGTGTATCCCCAGCTCCAGCTGGTTCTAGCACACTTTGGGATCTGACTAGGGTCTGAGCGCTAACACGTTAGCATTCGCAACAGCAGACACGGGGCAACTGACAGAGTAGTACTATATATACAGAGATGCCCCGCAGCGCCGCCCCCATTACTCAGCCAATCCAAAGTACCGTTGGAGTCAGCTGACTTGGCAGATCAGCTGACTCCCCTTCTATCCGCATAAAGGTCCTGTCGCCTGGTGCGCGCGCGTGTAGCCCTCAATCTATGTGCAATAGAAGGACCAGGCAGAGCAGCAGCATGTAACTGCGCGGCAGAGGCCACCGGCTGATAAGCGGAGATAGCCGCCATGCCACTTGCCTCTGCGGCGGTATCTCCGCTATCTTTTACACATTGGTGGTATTATTCCTTTTTAAACACAGGAACTGGCTAAAAGGAATTGACTTTTTCACATGCACAGGATGACAGCTGTCACTATGCAAGACTGAATTTGTTGCTGTGGCTTTGCGATAACCCTTAGCGATTAAGCGGTTACCCACCACCTCTGGTGACATAAACAAGAAAGAGGCTTTAGTTCCTCCCCATTAAACTGTTAATTTCATGTTCATCTCTTTATCCCCCAGATATTGAAAGGACCCTTCAAAAATGGTCCTTGGTGGATACCCAAACAACAAGCACATCGTCCACATACCTGGACCATGTTCTCGGGTCATATCTATAGGGGTTTCTTTCCTCATAGATGTGTATATTTACTCCCACCTGGCCAAGAATAAATTGGCAACAGTAGGTGCCACTAAGGTTAAACAAGTGCATTTAAGTGTTAACTTAACACATGTAACTATTGTCAGCTCATGTCCCAATTCTACATGAGTTTCAAACTAACTCCCTTTGCTCATGAAATCAATTACTTTGATATGTTATTAGATTTGGGGTTGGTGACTACAAATGAAGTTATACAATAGTACTACACTGTACATATGCACTCCCTGCAGAGCTGTCATGAGTCCACAGAGAATGTGGTGGACATTGCCCGCAGAGGAGTTGTCTATCACATGTAAACCTGGTTTAGATCATTCATGAAGAATGTGTACTAAAGGAAGTATCCCCTCATTCTCCTGCAGAGTACCTGCACATCACTTTTACATTTAGCCACAGTTAGATTGCCCGATCAATGTTCTTTGTTCATGTCTGCACCCTCTACATGTACTTTTACCAAGGACTAGTTTTGATTTCTATTTAATAGCTACTCTACAGCTATATCGTAAGTGTAGTTGTAGCGGATATCTGGTGTACATAACACAGAGTACACAGTGGGACGTTACAGGTGCACGTTAGAGCAGCCTGTAACACACCCTAACGCACAGCAATGAAAAATCAATGGGCTGTTCACAGTGCCCACGTTGCGTTACATTGTAATGCAGCTCGTCTACATAACGTACTGCATGCAGTACTTTACACGCGGCTAAGCCGCGTTAGACTGTTTTCACTTGCTCAGTAGGGTTTTTTTTTTCATTTTATGGGCGGAGAGGAGGCGGGGAGAGGCCGCTACGTAGCCAGGCACATGGCTACTTATTATTCACTGCACTTGCAGTGTTTACATCCTGGAGCGGCCGCAGATTGGCAGGCGGGACCACGTGATGCGGAGAGCTCCGCTCATGTGGTCTCCGCAGTGCCTCCGACAGAGCAGGCAAGAGCTGCTTGTAATGCGGATCTTGGTAGCGTCCTGCTCCAACACCACCAGGCGTTGCATTAGGGTCACGTTGTGTGTCCTATAACGTCCCCTAAACGCAACGTCCTGGTGTGTAAGTAGCCTAAAAGTTAGAATGCCCCAACATTTTGATTGTTTAGTATGCTTCACTACAACCCTGTATCAGCTGGGTTCCAGTGCATAGATCTGAGAAGCTGGAGTTGGAGTCTGATCTTTTGTATTAACTCCACAGCCCTGAATTATGCCACCTTACAACACAATGCAATAAAACAGTCACTTCAAATTACATTGTAGGAATGAACTGTGTCACTAAAAATGGCAAGTGACAGGCTAGAAACTACTCTGTCACAGTACACAACGTTACAGTGCACGTCTGCTGGATGAATAGTATAGTCATAATATATACTGTACTGTAAAAGAAAAGAGGTTGCGCTGGGGATATTCTGTATGTCACAATAAAAAGAGCTGAAATTGCAGCTGATGCATCAAAAAAGTCCTTGGACATGGATCACAAAGGTGCAAGTAGATATTTATCACAGCTCTAGTGGGCATGCACACAATAGAGCCACAATTGTCTGGATTATATGAGCATGCATACAATTAGCGTGCATTCAATTAGCCTGTGTACAATAGAGCCACTAGTAGCTACAGTTGTCTCAATTTGACCAGCAGTTTGTTATACATAAATCCAATTACAAATTAATAATTGAAGAGTTACTCCAAAAGTGTCACAATATGCAAGTTTTTAATTATAAACATCAAATGTCCAGGAATAGTGACCTTAAGAGCAGTATTAAAATCATACGTTCAAAAATAATGTAAAAATTAAGATCGTAAGATGCAAGCAGGTATTTATAACAGCTCTAGTGAGCATGCATACAATAGAAACACCAGTAGCTACAATTGTCTCACCTAGACCAGCATGCATACAATTAGCATGTATTCAATTAGTATGCGTACAATAGCGCCACCTGTAGCCACAACTGTCTCAATTAGACTAGCAGTTGGTTATACATAAATCCACTTACACCTTAATAATTGAAGAGTTATTCCAAAAGTATCACAATATGCAAACTTTTAATTGTAAACATCAAATGTTCAGGAATAGTGACCTTAAGAGCAATATTGGAATCATACGTTCAAAAAAAGTGTAAAAATTGAGATCCTGTATATATGTATGGATCCATTACCCATAAGCTCAATACATTCATACAATCAATCACACATAGGCCATCCAGTGTGCATAAAACCGCTATCAAAAAGCACAATAAAAAGTTCCAAAAAGTAGATTATTCTTATTTCTGTATGTTCAGCAGGTGAGACCAAAAATAGGATCCAATATGTTCGCCAAAAAACAGGTATCTTAAGCATCCAGTTATTAACAACTTCCTATTAGGTTGTACCACGTATGTAATTATATACTCACGCTCCCCAGGAGCTTGAAGCAATGAGTAGATAAAAGTTTATTTGAGTTAGAGCTCCGGCCGGGAGCTCAATAACTCACTCCATCCTCCACTCGATCCCAGTACCACTCTGAGGTCCAACAGTGTTGGTTACTACTTCCAGGTCAGTGGCGGTTCACATCCGGTGACATCACCTGCTTCCAGCGTCCAGTTGTAGCTAGGTAACTGCTGCAGTGCGGTTTGTGGAGCTGTGTATAGGTTTATTTAGTGTTGTACCAGCAATCCACTTGTCAGTATCTCTCTAGCACTTCAGCGCAGGAAGATATATTGGGGCTAACATGTTTCAACAGGCTCCACCGCCTTTATCAAAGCTTCACTTCACTTCATCCAGCGTTAAGTATTTAATATTACAGTTGGAAGATTGAGACTCTTCTGCATCTGTAATTTGCAACAGTGCTGTTTCCCCTGTGAAGACAGAAGCAAAGAAAACATTACCTTGGTCATCCACCATTGAGTTCCCACCCTCATCCTTTAGGAGTCCAATACAGTCAACCTTTCTTTTTTTTAGAATTAATGTACTTGTAAAAATTCTTTGGGTTAGATTTGATATCCATAGCGATTTGATTTTCAGCTTCAATCTTTGCCAGCCTAATTTCTTTTTTACAACTTTTATTGCACTCCTTATAATTGCTTAATGCAGCCTCGGTCCCCTCCATTTTTTTCCCCTTCATTTTATCGCTAACCTTTCTATTCATCCATAGAGGCCTTTTTTTATTCCTTGACATTTTGTTTCCATATGGGATATACATACTACAATATTGACTGAGAATAAGTTTAAATGCTTGCCATTTCCCTTCAGTGTTCTCCCCTTGTAGTACATTATCCCAGTTCACCAAACTTAGTGCCTGCCTGAGTTGATTGAACTTTGCATTTCTAAAATTCATACTTTTAGTGGTCTTGCTGCCCCGCGACCTATCAATCACCAGATCAAACGTTATCATGTTGTGATCACTATTTCCCAAATGTTCTTGAACCTGCACATTGGATACATTATCTGGTCTAGTAGAAATTATCAAATCCAGTAACGCATTCCCCCTAGTTGGTTCCGTTACCATTTGAGTCAAGTAATTGTCCTGTAGTGATGCCAGAAATCTGCTGCTTTTATAGCCTGGGTCACAGTGCACACAATGTTACAGTGCAAGTCTGCTGGATGGATAGTATAGCCTGTGCCACAGTACACACAATGTTACAGCGCAAGTCTGCTGGGTGGATAGTAAAGCCTGTGTCACAGTACACACAATGTTACAGTGCAAGTCTGCTGGATGGATAGTATAGCCTGTGCCACAGTACACACAATGTTACAGTGCAAGTCTGCTGGATGGATAGTATAGCCTGTGCCACAGTACACACAATGTTACAGCGCAAGTCTGCTGGATGGATAGTAAAGCCTGTGTCACAGTACACACAATGTTACAGTGCAAGTCTGCTGGATGGATAGTATAGCCTGTGCCACAGTACACACAATGTTACAGTGCAAGTCTGCTGGATGGATAGTATAGCCTGTGTCATGGTACACACAATGTTACAGTGCAAGTCTGCTGGATGGATAGTATAGCCTGTGTCACAGTACACAAAATGTTACAGTGCAAGTCTGCTGGATGGATAGTATAGCCTGTGCCACAGTACACACAATGTTACAGCGCAAGTCTGCTGGGTGGATAGTAAAGCCTGTGTCACAGTACACACAATGTTACAGTGCAAGTCTGCTGGATGGATAGTATAGCCTGTGCCACAGTACACACAATGTTACAGTGCAAGTCTGCTGGATGGATAGTATAGCCTGTGCCACAGTACACACAATGTTACAGCGCAAGTCTGCTGGATGGATAGTAAAGCCTGTGTCACAGTACACACAATGTTACAGTGCAAGTCTGCTGGATGGATAGTATAGCCTGTGCCACAGTACACACAATGTTACAGTGCAAGTCTGCTGGATGGATAGTATAGCCTGTGTCATGGTACACACAATGTTACAGTGCAAGTCTGCTGGATGGATAGTATAGCCTGTGTCACAGTACACAAAATGTTACAGTGCAAGTCTGCTGGATGGATAGTATAGCCTGTGCCACAGTACACACAATGTTACAGTGCAAGTCTGCTGGATGGATAGTATGGCCTGTGCCACAGTACACACAATGTTACAGTGCAAGTCTGCTGGATGGATAGTATAGCCTGTGTCACAGTACACACAATGTTACAGTGCAAGTCTGCTGGATGGATAGTATAGCCTGTGTCTCAGTGCACACTATATTACAGAGCAAGTCTGCTGGATGGATAGTATAGCCTGTGTCACAGTACACACAATGTTACAGTGCAAGTCTGCTGGATGGATAGTATAGCCTGTGCCACAGTACACACAATGTTACAGTGCAAGTCTACTGGAAGGATAGTATAGCCTGTGTCACAGTACACACAATGTTACAGTGCAAGTCTGCTGGATGGATAGTATAGCCTGTGTCACAGTGCACACAATGTTACAGTGCAAGTCTGCTGGATGGATAGTATAGCCTGTGTCACAGTACACACAATGTTACAGTGAAGGTCTGCTGGATGGATAGTATAGCCTGTGTCACAGTATACACAATGTTACAGTGCAAGTCTGCTGGATGGATAGTATAGCCTGTGTCACAGTGCACACAATGTTACAGTGCAAGTCTGCTGGATGGCTAGTATAGCCTGTGTCACAGTGCACACAATGTTACAGTGCAAGTCTGCTGGATGGATAGTATAGCCTGTGCCACAGTACACACAATGTTACAGTGCAAGTCTGCTGGATGGATAGTATAGCCTGTGTCACAGTGCACACAACAGTGCAAGTCTGCTGGATGGATAGTATGGCCTGTGTCACAGTACACACAATGTTACAGTGCAAGTCTACTGGATGGATGGTATAGCCTGTGTCACAGTACACACAATGTTACAGTGCAAGTCTGCTGGATGGATAGTATAACCTGAGCCAACTGGGTAAAGTTCAGTCCAGCAAATATTGGATGGATAGTATAGCCTGTGTCACAGTACACACAGTGTTACAGTGCAAGTCTGCTGGATGGATAGTATAACCTGTGTCACATTACACACAATGTTACAGTGCAAGTTTGCTGGATGGATAGTATAGCCGGTGTCACAGTACACACAATGTTACAGTGCAAGTCTGCTGGCTGGATGGATAGTATAGCCCGTGTCACAGTACACACAGTGTTACAGTGCAAGTCTGCTGGATGGATTGTATAGCCTGTGTCACAGTACACACAATGTTACAGTGCAAGTCTGCTGGATGGATAGTATAGCCTGTGTCACAGTACACACTGTGTTACAGTGCAAGTCTGCTGGATGGATAGTATAGCCTGTGTCACAGGTCACAAAATGTTACAGTACAAGTCTGCTGGATGGATAGTATAGCCAGTGTCACAGTACACACAATGTTACAGAGCAATTCTGCTGGATGGATAGTATAGTCTGTGTCACAGTGCACACAATGTTACAGTGCAAGTCTGCTGGAACGATAGTATAGCCTGTGTCACAGTACACACAGTGTTACAGTACAAGTCTGCTGAATGGATAGTATAGCCTGTGTCACAGTGCACACAATGTTACAGTGCAAGTCTGCTGGATGGATAGTATAGCCTGTGTCACAGTACACACAATGTTACAGTGCAAGTCTGCTGGATGGATAGTATAGCCTGTGTCACAGTACACACAATGTTACAGTGCAAGTCTGCTGGAACGATAGTATAGCCTGTGTCACAGTGCACACAATGTTACAGTGCAAGTCTGCTGGATGGATAGTATAGCCTGTGCCACGGTACACACAATGTTACAGTGCAAGTCTGCTGGATGGATAGTTTAGCCTGTGCCACAGTGCTCACAATGTTACAGTGCAAGTCTGCTGGATGGATAGTATAGCCTGTGTCACAGGTCACAAAATGTTACAGTACAAGTCTGCTGGATGGATAGTATAGCCAGTGTCACAGTACACACAATGTTACAGAGCAATTCTGCTGGATGGATAGTATAGTCTGTGTCACAGTGCACACAATGTTACAGTGCAAGTCTGCTGGATGGATAGTATAGCCTGTGTCACAGTACACATAATGTTACAGTGCAAGTCTGCTGAATGGATAGTATAGCCTGTGTCACAGTGCACACAATGTTACAGTGCAAGTCTGCTGGATGGATAGTATAGCCTGTGTCACAGTACACACAATGTTACAGTGCAAGTCTGCTGGATGGATAGTATAGCCTGTGTCACAGTACACACAATGTTACAGTGCAAGTCTGCTGGAACGATAGTATAGCCTGTGTCACAGTGCACACAATGTTACAGTGCAAGTCTGCTGGATGGATAGTATAGCCTGTGCCACGGTACACACAATGTTACAGTGCAAGTCTGCTGGATGGATAGTTTAGCCTGTGCCACAGTGCACACAATGTTACAGTGCAAGTCTGCTGGATGGATAGTATAGCCTGTGCCACAGTACACACAATGTTACAGTGCAAGTCTGCTGGATGGATAGTGTAGCCTGTGCCACAGTACACACAATGTTACAGTGCAAGTCTGCTGGATGGATAGTATAGCCGGTGTTACAGTACACACAATGTTACAGTGCAAGTCTGCTGGATGGATAGTGTAGCCTGTGCCACAGTACACACAATGTTACAGTGCAAGTCTGCCGGATGGATAGTATAGCCTGTGTCACAGTACACACAATGTTACAGTGCAAGTCTGCTGTATGGATAGTATAGCCTGTGTCACAGTACACACAATGCTACAGTGCAAGTCTGCTGTATGGATAGTATAGCCTGTGTCACAGTACACACAATGTTACAGTGCAAGCCTGCTGGATGGATAGTATAGCCTGTGTGACAGTGCACACAATGTTACAGTGCAAGTCTGCTGGATGGATAGTATAGCCTGTGTCACAGTATACACAATGTTACAGTGCAAGTCTGCTGGATGGATAGTATAGCCAGTGTCACAGTACACACAATGTTACAGTGCAAGTCTGCTGGATGGATAGTATAGCCTGTGTCATAGTACACACAATGTTACAGTGCAAGTCTGCTGGATGGATAGTATAGCCTGTGTCACAGTGCACACAATGCAAGTCTGCTGGATGGATAGTATAGCCTGTGCCACAGTACACACAATGTTACAGTGCAAGTCTGCTGGATGGATAGTATGGCCTGTGTCACAGTACACACAATGTTACAGTGCAAGTCTGCTGGATGGATAGTATAGCCTGTGTCTCAGTGCACACTATATTACAGAGCAAGTCTGCTGGATAGATAGTATAGCCTGTGTCACAGTACACACAATGTTACAGTGCAAGTCTGCTGGATGGATAGTATAGCCTGTGCCACAGTACACACAATGTTACAGTGCAAGTCTACTGGAAGGATAGTATAGCCTGTGTCACAGTACACACAATGTTACAGTGCAAGTCTGCTGGATGGATAGTATAGCCTGTGTCACAGTGCACACAATGTTACAGTGTATCCATCCATGGATGGATAGTATAACCTGAGCCAACTGGGTAAAGTTCAGTCCAGCAAATATTGGATGGATACAGTGCAAGTCTGCTGTATGGATAGTATAGCCTGTGTCACAGTACACACAATGTTACAGAGCAATTCTGCTGGATGGATAGTATAGTCTGTGTCACAGTGCACACAATGTTACAGTGCAAGTCTGCTGGAACTATAGTATAGCCTGTGTCACAGTACACACAGTGTTACAGTACAAGTCTGCTGGATGGATAGTATAGCCTGTGCCACAGTGCATACAATGTTACAGTGCAAGTCTGCTGGATGGATAGTGTAGCCTGTGCCACAGTGCACACAATGTTACAGTGCAAGTCTGCTGGATGGATAGTATAGCCTGTGTCACAGTGCACACAACAGTGCAAGTCTGCTGGATGGATAGTATGGCCTGTGTCACAGTACACACAATGTTACAGTGCAAGTCTACTGGATGGATGGTATAGCCTGTGTCACAGTACACACAATGTTACAGTGCAAGTCTGCTGGATGGATAGTATAACCTGAGCCAACTGGGTAAAGTTCAGTCCAGCAAATATTGGATGGATAGTATAGCCTGTGTCACAGTACACACAGTGTTACAGTGCAAGTCTGCTGGATGGGATAGAATAGCCTGTGTCACAGTACACACAATGTTACAGTGCAAGTCTGCTGGATGGATAGTATAACCTGTGTCACATTACACACAATGTTACAGTGCAAGTTTGCTGGATGGATAGTATAGCCGGTGTCACAGTACACACAATGTTACAGTGCAAGTCTGCTGGCTGGATGGATAGTATAGCCTGTGTCACAGTACACACAATGTTACAGTGCAAGTCTGCTGGATGGATTGTATAGCCTGTGTCACAGTACACACAATGTTACAGTGCAAGTCTGCTGGATGGATAGTATAGCCTGTGTCACAGTACACACTGTGTTACAGTGCAAGTCTGCTGGATGGATAGTATAGCCTGTGTCACAGGTCACAAAATGTTACAGTACAAGTCTGCTGGATGGATAGTATAGCCAGTGTCACAGTACACACAATGTTACAGAGCAATTCTGCTGGATGGATAGTATAGTCTGTGTCACAGTGCACACAATGTTACAGTGCAAGTCTGCTGGAACGATAGTATAGCCTGTGTCACAGTACACACAGTGTTACAGTACAAGTCTGCTGGATGGATAGTATAGCCTGTGCCACAGTGCATACAATGTTACAGTGCAAGTCTGCTGGATGGATAGTGTAGCCTGTGCCACAGTACACACAATGTTACAGTGCAAGTCTGCTGGATGGATAGTATAGCCTGTGTCACAGTACACATAATGTTACAGTGCAAGTCTGCTGAATGGATAGTATAGCCTGTGTCACAGTGCACACAATGTTACAGTGCAAGTCTGCTGGATGGATAGTATAGCCTGTGTCACAGTACACACAATGTTACAGTGCAAGTCTGCTGGATGGATAGTATAGCCTGTGTCACAGTACACACAATGTTACAGTGCAAGTCTGCTGGAACGATAGTATAGCCTGTGTCACAGTGCACACAATGTTACAGTGCAAGTCTGCTGGATGGATAGTATAGCCTGTGCCACAGTACACACAATGTTACAGTGCAAGTCTGCTGGATGGATAGTGTAGCCTGTGCCACAGTACACACAATGTTACAGTGCAAGTCTGCTGGATGGATAGTATAGCCGGTGTTACAGTACACACAATGTTACAGTGCAAGTCTGCTGGATGGATAGTGTAGCCTGTGCCACAGTACACACAATGTTACAGTGCAAGTCTGCCGGATGGATAGTATAGCCTGTGTCACAGTACACACAATGTTACAGTGCAAGTCTGCTGGATGGATAGTATGGCCTGTGTCACAGTACACACAATGTTACAGTGCAAGTCTGCTGGATGGATAGTATAGCCTGTGTCTCAGTGCACACTATATTACAGAGCAAGTCTGCTGGATGGATAGTATAGCCTGTGTCACAGTTCACACAATGTTACAGTGCAAGTCTGCTGGATGGATAGTATAGCCTGTGCCACAGTACACACAATGTTACAGTGCAAGTCTACTGGAAGGATAGTATAGCCTGTGTCACAGTACACACAATGTTACAGTGCAAGTCTGCTGGATGGATAGTATAGCCTGTGTCACAGTGCACACAATGTTACAGTGTATCCATCCATGGATGGATAGTATAACCTGAGCCAACTGGGTAAGGTTCAGTCCAGCAAATATTGGATGGATACAGTGCAAGTCTGCTGTATGGATAGTATAGCCTGTGTCACAGTACACACAATGTTACAGAGCAATTCTGCTGGATGGATAGTATAGTCTGTGTCACAGTGCACACAATGTTACAGTGCAAGTCTGCTGGAACTATAGTATAGCCTGTGTCACAGTACACACAGTGTTACAGTACAAGTCTGCTGGATGGATAGTATAGCCTGGGTCACAGTGCACACAATGTTACAGTGCAAGTCTGCTGGATGGATAGTATAGCCTGTGTCACAGTGCACACAACAGTGCAAGTCTGCTGGATGGATAGTATGGCCTGTGTCACAGTACACACAATGTTACAGTGCAAGTCTACTGGATGGATGGTATAGCCTGTGTCACAGTACACACAATGTTACAGTGCAAGTCTGCTGGATGGATAGTATAACCTGAGCCAACTGGGTAAAGTTCAGTCCAGCAAATATTGGATGGATAGTATAGCCTGTGTCACAGTACACACAGTGTTACAGTGCAAGTCTGCTGGATGGGATAGAATAGCCTGTGTCACAGTACACACAATGTTACAGTGCAAGTCTGCTGGATGGATAGTATAACCTGTGTCACATTACACACAATGTTACAGTGCAAGTTTGCTGGATGGATAGTATAGCCGGTGTCACAGTACACACAATGTTACAGTGCAAGTCTGCTGGCTGGATGGATAGTATAGCCTGTGTCACAGTACACACAATGTTACAGTGCAAGTCTGCTGGATGGATTGTATAGCCTGTGTCACAGTACACACAATGTTACAGTGCAAGTCTGCTGGATGGATAGTATAGCCTGTGTCACAGTACACACTGTGTTACAGTGCAAGTCTGCTGGATGGATAGTATAGCCTGTGTCACAGGTCACAAAATGTTACAGTACAAGTCTGCTGGATGGATAGTATAGCCAGTGTCACAGTACACACAATGTTACAGAGCAATTCTGCTGGATGGATAGTATAGTCTGTGTCACAGTGCACACAATGTTACAGTGCAAGTCTGCTGGAACGATAGTATAGCCTGTGTCACAGTACACACAGTGTTACAGTACAAGTCTGCTGGATGGATAGTATAGCCTGTGCCACAGTGCATACAATGTTACAGTGCAAGTCTGCTGGATGGATAGTGTAGCCTGTGCCACAGTACACACAATGTTACAGTGCAAGTCTGCTGGATGGATAGTATATAAACACAGTTATGACCCTGTTTTGAGACAATATTAAAAAGTAACTTTTAATTCACAATAGTATAAAATATAAATTTTATTTTTTGATTTATTTTTCCTTTTGTTTGTTTTACAAATATCCGGTTAGGCAGTAAAAATTGCGTATCTCCCCCATGGAGACCCTATATACAGCTAGGTCACCTGGGGTTTCTGCCCATTACCAGATAAAAATGCTGATAAGATTCTACATAAATAAAGAAACCTCCACCTAAACCAACATGTTTCGGCTCATAAAAGCTAGAGCCGTCGTCAGGGCATGAATAAGTAAAGTGCTAGGGTGCAAAGTGCATTATAGAAGAATCATATAGCCAATTATGATTCTTCTGATTATATGATTCTTCTATAATGCACTTTGCACCCTAGCACTTTACTTATTCATGCCCTGACGACGGCTCTAGCTTTTATGAGCCGAAACATGTTGGTTTAGGTGGAGGTTTCTTTATTTATGTAGAATCTTATCAGCATTTTTATCTGGTAATGGGCAGAAACCCCAGGTGACCTAGCTGTATATAGGGTCTCCATGGGGGAGATACGCAATTTTTACTGCCTAACCGGATATTTGTAAAACAAACAAAAGGAAAAATAAATCAAAAAATAAAATTTATATTTTATACTATTGTGAATTAAAAGTTACTTTTTAATATTGTCTCAAAACAGGGTCATAACTGTGTTTATGTTAAAAATCAGACGTGTGTAGTATGTTGGATGGATAGTATAGCCTGTGTCACAGTACACATAATGTTACAGTGCAAGTCTGCTGAATGGATAGTATAGCCTGTGTCACAGTGCACACAATGTTACAGTGCAAGTCTGCTGGATGGATAGTATAGCCTGTGTCACAGTACACACAATGTTACAGTGCAAGTCTGCTGGATGGATAGTATAGCCTGTGTCACAGTACACACAATGTTACAGTGCAAGTCTGCTGGAACGATAGTATAGCCTGTGTCACAGTGCACACAATGTTACAGTGCAAGTCTGCTGGATGGATAGTATAGCCTGTGCCACAGTACACACAATGTTACAGTGCAAGTCTGCTGGATGGATAGTGTAGCCTGTGCCACAGTACACACAATGTTACAGTGCAAGTCTGCTGGATGGATAGTATAGCCGGTGTTACAGTACACACAATGTTACAGTGCAAGTCTGCTGGATGGATAGTGTAGCCTGTGCCACAGTACACACAATGTTACAGTGCAAGTCTGCCGGATGGATAGTATAGCCTGTGTCACAGTACACACAATGTTACAGTGCAAGTCTGCTGTATGGATAGTATAGCCTGTGTCACAGTACACACAATGCTACAGTGCAAGTCTGCTGTATGGATAGTATAGCCTGTGTCACAGTACACACAATGTTACAGAGCAATTCTGCTGGATGGATAGTATAGTCTGTGTCACAGTGCACACAATGTTACAGTGCAAGTCTGCTGGAACGATAGTATAGCCTGTGTCACAGTACACACAGTGTTACAGTACAAGTCTGCTGGATGGATAGTATAGCCTGTGCCACAGTGCATACAATGTTACAGTGCAAGTCTGCTGGATGGATAGTGTAGCCTGTGCCACAGTGCACACAATGTTACAGTGCAAGTCTGCTGGATGGATAGTATAGCCTGTGTCACAGTACACATAATGTTACAGTGCAAGTCTGCTGAATGGATAGTATAGCCTGTGTCACAGTGCACACAATGTTACAGTGCAAGTCTGCTGGATGGATAGTATAGCCTGTGTCACAGTACACACAATGTTACAGTGCAAGTCTGCTGGATGGATAGTATAGCCTGTGTCACAGTACACACAATGTTACAGTGCAAGTCTGCTGGAATGATAGTATAGCCTGTGTCACAGTGCACACAATGTTACAGTGCAAGTCTGCTGGATGGATAGTATAGCCTGTGCCACGGTACACACAATGTTACAGTGCAAGTCTGCTGGATGGATAGTTTAGCCTGTGCCACAGTGCACACAATGTTACAGTGCAAGTCTGCTGGATGGATAGTATAGCCTGTGCCACAGTACACACAATGTTACAGTGCAAGTCTGCTGGATGGATAGTGTAGCCTGTGCCACAGTACACACAATGTTACAGTGCAAGTCTGCTGGATGGATAGTATAGCCGGTGTTACAGTACACACAATGTTACAGTGCAAGTCTGCTGGATGGATAGTGTAGCCTGTGCCACAGTACACACAATGTTACAGTGCAAGTCTGCCGGATGGATAGTATAGCCTGTGTCACAGTACACACAATGTTACAGTGCAAGTCTGCTGTATGGATAGTATAGCCTGTGTCACAGTACACACAATGCTACAGTGCAAGTCTGCTGTATGGATAGTATAGCCTGTGTCACAGTACACACAATGTTACAGTGCAAGCCTGCTGGATGGATAGTATAGCCTGTGTGACAGTGCACACAATGTTACAGTGCAAGTCTGCTGGATGGATAGTATAGCCTGTGTCACAGTATACACAATGTTACAGTGCAAGTCTGCTGGATGGATAGTATAGCCAGTGTCACAGTACACACAATGTTACAGTGCAAGTCTGCTGGATGGATAGTATAGCCTGTGTCATAGTACACACAATGTTACAGTGCAAGTCTGCTGGATGGATAGTATAGCCTGTGTCACAGTGCACACAATGTTACAGTGCAAGTCTGCTGGATGGATAGTATAGCCTGTGTCACAGTACACACAATGTTACAGTGCAAGTCTGCCGGATGGACAGTATAGCCTGTGTCACAGTACACACAATGTTACAGTGCAAGTCTGCCGGATGGATAGTATAGCCTGTGTCACAGTACACACAATGTTACAGTGCAAGTCTGCTGGATGGATAGTATAGCCTGTGTCATGGTACACACAATGTTACAGTGCAAGTCTGCTGGATGGATAGTATAGCCTGTGTCACAGTACACAAAATGTTACAGTGCAAGTCTGCTGGATGGATAGTATAGCCTGTGCCACAGTACACACAATGTTACAGTGCAAGTCTGCTGGATGGATAGTATGGCCTGTGTCACAGTACACACAATGTTACAGTGCAAGTCTGCTGGATGGATAGTATAGCCTGTGTCTCAGTGCACACTATATTACAGAGCAAGTCTGCTGGATGGATAGTATAGCCTGTGTCACAGTACACACAATGTTACAGTGCAAGTCTGCTGGATGGATAGTATAGCCTGTGCCACAGTACACACAATGTTACAGTGCAAGTCTACTGGAAGGATAGTATAGCCTGTGTCACAGTACACACAATGTTACAGTGCAAGTCTGCTGGATGGATAGTATAGCCTGTGTCACAGTGCACACAATGTTACAGTGCAAGTCTGCTGGATGGATAGTATAGCCTGTGTCACAGTACACACAATGTTACAGTGCAGGTCTGCTGGATGGATAGTATAGCCTGTGTCACAGTGCACACTATATTACAGAGCAAGTCTGCTGGATGGATAGTATAGCCTGTGTCACAGTATACACAATGTTACAGTGCAAGTCTGCTGGATGGATAGTATAGCCTGTGTCACAGTGCACACAATGTTACAGTGCAAGTCTGCTGGATGGCTAGTATAGCCTGTGTCACAGTGCACACAATGTTACAGTGCAAGTCTGCTGGATGGATAGTATAGCCTGTGTCTCAGTGCACACTATATTACAGAGCAAGTCTGCTGGATGGATAGTATAGCCTGTGTCACAGTATACACAATGTTACAGTGCAAGTCTGCTGGATGGATAGTATAGCCTGTGTCACAGTGCACACAATGTTACAGTGCAAGTCTGCTGGATGGCTAGTATAGCCTGTGTCACAGTGCACACAATGTTACAGTGCAAGTCTGCTGGATGGATAGTATAGCCTGTGCCACAGTACACACAATGTTACATTGCAAGTCTGCTGGATGGATAGTATAGCCTGTGTCACAGTGAACACAACAGTGCAAGTCTGCTGGATGGATAGTATGGCCTGTGTCACAGTACACACAATGTTACAGTGCAAGTCTACTGGATGGATGGTATAGCCTGTGTCACAGTACACACAATGTTACAGTGCAAGTCTGCTGGATGGATAGTATAACCTGAGCCAACTGGGTAAAGTTCAGTCCAGCAAATATTGGATGGATAGTATAGCCTGTGTCACAGTACACACAGTGTTACAGTGCAAGTCTGCTGGGTGGGATAGAATAGCCTGTGTCACAGTACACACAATGTTACAGTGCAAGTCTGCTGGATGGATAGTATAACCTGTGTCACATTACACACAATGTTACAGTGCAAGTTTGCTGGATGGATAGTATAGCCGGTGTCACAGTACACACAATGTTACAGTGCAAGTCTGCTGGCTGGATGGATAGTATAGCCTGTGTCACTGTACACACAATGTTACAGTGCAAGTCTGCTGGATGGATTGTATAGCCTGTGTCACAGTACACACAATGTTACAGTGCAAGTCTGCTGGATGGATAGTATAGCCTGTGTCACAGTACACACTGTGTTACAGTGCAAGTCTGCTGGATGGATAGTATAGCCTGTGTCACAGGTCACAAAATGTTACAGTACAAGTCTGCTGGATGGATAGTATAGCCAGTGTCACAGTACACACAATGTTACAGAGCAATTCTGCTGGATGGATAGTATAGTCTGTGTCACAGTGCACACAATGTTACAGTGCAAGTCTGCTGGAACGATAGTATAGCCTGTGTCACAGTACACACAGTGTTACAGTACAAGTCTGCTGGATGGATAGTATAGCCTGTGCCACAGTGCATACAATGTTACAGTGCAAGTCTGCTGGATGGATAGTGTAGCCTGTGCCACAGTGCACACAATGTTACAGTGCAAGTCTGCTGGATGGATAGTATAGCCTGTGTCACAGTACACATAATGTTACAGTGCAAGTCTGCTGAATGGATAGTATAGCCTGTGTCACAGTGCACACAATGTTACAGTGCAAGTCTGCTGGATGGATAGTATAGCCTGTGTCACAGTACACACAATGTTACAGTGCAAGTCTGCTGGATGGATAGTATAGCCTGTGTCACAGTACACACAATGTTACAGTGCAGGTCTGCTGGATGGATAGTATAGCCTGTGTCACAGTGCACACTATATTACAGAGCAAGTCTGCTGGATGGATAGTATAGCCTGTGTCACAGTATACACAATGTTACAGTGCAAGTCTGCTGGATGGATAGTATAGCCTGTGTCACAGTGCACACAATGTTACAGTGCAAGTCTGCTGGATGGCTAGTATAGCCTGTGTCACAGTGCACACAATGTTACAGTGCAAGTCTGCTGGATGGATAGTATAGCCTGTGTCTCAGTGCACACTATATTACAGAGCAAGTCTGCTGGATGGATAGTATAGCCTGTGTCACAGTATACACAATGTTACAGTGCAAGTCTGCTGGATGGATAGTATAGCCTGTGTCACAGTGCACACAATGTTACAGTGCAAGTCTGCTGGATGGCTAGTATAGCCTGTGTCACAGTGCACACAATGTTACAGTGCAAGTCTGCTGGATGGATAGTATAGCCTGTGCCACAGTACACACAATGTTACATTGCAAGTCTGCTGGATGGATAGTATAGCCTGTGTCACAGTGAACACAACAGTGCAAGTCTGCTGGATGGATAGTATGGCCTGTGTCACAGTACACACAATGTTACAGTGCAAGTCTACTGGATGGATGGTATAGCCTGTGTCACAGTACACACAATGTTACAGTGCAAGTCTGCTGGATGGATAGTATAACCTGAGCCAACTGGGTAAAGTTCAGTCCAGCAAATATTGGATGGATAGTATAGCCTGTGTCACAGTACACACAGTGTTACAGTGCAAGTCTGCTGGGTGGGATAGAATAGCCTGTGTCACAGTACACACAATGTTACAGTGCAAGTCTGCTGGATGGATAGTATAACCTGTGTCACATTACACACAATGTTACAGTGCAAGTTTGCTGGATGGATAGTATAGCCGGTGTCACAGTACACACAATGTTACAGTGCAAGTCTGCTGGCTGGATGGATAGTATAGCCTGTGTCACTGTACACACAATGTTACAGTGCAAGTCTGCTGGATGGATTGTATAGCCTGTGTCACAGTACACACAATGTTACAGTGCAAGTCTGCTGGATGGATAGTATAGCCTGTGTCACAGTACACACTGTGTTACAGTGCAAGTCTGCTGGATGGATAGTATAGCCTGTGTCACAGGTCACAAAATGTTACAGTACAAGTCTGCTGGATGGATAGTATAGCCAGTGTCACAGTACACACAATGTTACAGAGCAATTCTGCTGGATGGATAGTATAGTCTGTGTCACAGTGCACACAATGTTACAGTGCAAGTCTGCTGGAACGATAGTATAGCCTGTGTCACAGTACACACAGTGTTACAGTACAAGTCTGCTGGATGGATAGTATAGCCTGTGCCACAGTGCATACAATGTTACAGTGCAAGTCTGCTGGATGGATAGTGTAGCCTGTGCCACAGTGCACACAATGTTACAGTGCAAGTCTGCTGGATGGATAGTATAGCCTGTGTCACAGTACACATAATGTTACAGTGCAAGTCTGCTGAATGGATAGTATAGCCTGTGTCACAGTGCACACAATGTTACAGTGCAAGTCTGCTGGATGGATAGTATAGCCTGTGTCACAGTACACACAATGTTACAGTGCAAGTCTGCTGGATGGATAGTATAGCCTGTGTCACAGTACACACAATGTTACAGTGCAAGTCTGCTGGAACGATAGTATAGCCTGTGTCACAGTGCACACAATGTTACAGTGCAAGTCTGCTGGATGGATAGTGTAGCCTGTGCCACAGTACACACAATGTTACAGTGCAAGTCTGCTGGATGGATAGTATAGCCGGTGTTACAGTACACACAATGTTACAGTGCAAGTCTGCTGGATGGATAGTGTAGCCTGTGCCACAGTACACACAATGTTACAGTGCAAGTCTGCCGGATGGATAGTATAGCCTGTGTCACAGTACACACAATGTTACAGTGCAAGTCTGCTGTATGGATAGTATAGCCTGTGTCACAGTACACACAATGCTACAGTGCAAGTCTGCTGTATGGATAGTATAGCCTGTGTCACAGTACACACAATGTTACAGTGCAAGCCTGCTGGATGGATAGTATAGCCTGTGTGACAGTGCACACAATGTTACAGTGCAAGTCTGCTGGATGGATAGTATAGCCTGTGTCACAGTATACACAATGTTACAGTGCAAGTCTGCTGGATGGATAGTATAGCCAGTGTCACAGTACACACAATGTTACAGTGCAAGTCTGCTGGATGGATAGTATAGCCTGTGTCATAGTACACACAATGTTACAGTGCAAGTCTGCTGGATGGATAGTATAGCCTGTGTCACAGTGCACACAATGCAAGTCTGCTGGATGGATAGTATAGCCTGTGCCACAGTACACACAATGTTACAGTGCAAGTCTGCTGGATGGATAGTATAGCCTGTGTCATAGTACACACAATGTTACAGTGCAAGTCTGCTGGATGGATAGTATAGCCTGTGTCACAGTGCACACAATGCAAGTCTGCTGGATGGATAGTATAGCCTGTGCCACAGTACACACAATGTTACAGTGCAAGTCTGCTGGATGGATAGTATGGCCTGTGTCACAGTACACACAATGTTACAGTGCAAGTCTGCTGGATGGATAGTATAGCCTGTGTCTCAGTGCACACTATATTACAGAGCAAGTCTGCTGGATGGATAGTATAGCCTGTGTCACAGTACACACAATGTTACAGTGCAAGTCTGCTGGATGGATAGTATAGCCTGTGCCACAGTACACACAATGTTACAGTGCAAGTCTACTGGAAGGATAGTATAGCCTGTGTCACAGTACACACAATGTTACAGTGCAAGTCTGCTGGATGGATAGTATAGCCTGTGTCACAGTGCACACAATGTTACAGTGTATCCATCCATGGATGGATAGTATAACCTGAGCCAACTGGGTAAAGTTCAGTCCAGCAAATATTGGATGGATACAGTGCAAGTCTGCTGTATGGATAGTATAGCCTGTGTCACAGTACACACAATGTTACAGAGCAATTCTGCTGGATGGATAGTATAGTCTGTGTCACAGTGCACACAATGTTACAGTGCAAGTCTGCTGGAACGATAGTATAGCCTGTGTCACAGTACACACAGTGTTACAGTACAAGTCTGCTGGATGGATAGTATAGCCTGTGCCACAGTGCATACAATGTTACAGTGCAAGTCTGCTGGATGGATAGTGTAGCCTGTGCCACAGTGCACACAATGTTACAGTGCAAGTCTGCTGGATGGATAGTATAGCCTGTGTCACAGTGCACACAACAGTGCAAGTCTGCTGGATGGATAGTATGGCCTGTGTCACAGTACACACAATGTTACAGTGCAAGTCTACTGGATGGATGGTATAGCCTGTGTCACAGTACACACAATGTTACAGTGCAAGTCTGCTGGATGGATAGTATAACCTGAGCCAACTGGGTAAAGTTCAGTCCAGCAAATATTGGATGGATAGTATAGCCTGTGTCACAGTACACACAGTGTTACAGTGCAAGTCTGCTGGATGGGATAGAATAGCCTGTGTCACAGTACACACAATGTTACAGTGCAAGTCTGCTGGATGGATAGTATAACCTGTGTCACATTACACACAATGTTACAGTGCAAGTTTGCTGGATGGATAGTATAGCTGGTGTCACAGTACACACAATGTTACAGTGCAAGTCTGCTGGCTGGATGGATAGTATAGCCTGTGTCACAGTACACACAATGTTACAGTGCAAGTCTGCTGGATGGATTGTATAGCCTGTGTCACAGTACACACAATGTTACAGTGCAAGTCTGCTGGATGGATAGTATAGCCTGTGTCACAGTACACACTGTGTTACAGTGCAAGTCTGCTGGATGGATAGTATAGCCTGTGTCACAGGTCACAAAATGTTACAGTACAAGTCTGCTGGATGGATAGTATAGCCAGTGTCACAGTACACACAATGTTACAGAGCAATTCTGCTGGATGGATAGTATAGTCTGTGTCACAGTGCACACAATGTTACAGTGCAAGTCTGCTGGAACGATAGTATAGCCTGTGTCACAGTACACACAGTGTTACAGTACAAGTCTGCTGGATGGATAGTATAGCCTGTGCCACAGTGCATACAATGTTACAGTGCAAGTCTGCTGGATGGATAGTGTAGCCTGTGCCACAGTGCACACAATGTTACAGTGCAAGTCTGCTGGATGGATAGTATATAAACACAGTTATGACCCTGTTTTGAGACAATATTAAAAAGTAACTTTTAATTCATGTTACAGTGCAAGTCTGCTGGAACGATAGTATAGCCTGTGTCACAGTGCACACAATGTTACAGTGCAAGTCTGCTGGATGGATAGTGTAGCCTGTGTCACAGTACACACAATGTTACAGTGCAAGTCTGCTGGATGGATAGTATAGCCTGTGTCACAGTACACACAATGTTACAGTGCAAGTCTGCTGGATGGATAGTATAGCCTGTGTCACAGTACACACAATGTTACAGTGCAAGTCTGCCGGATGGATAGTATAGCCAGTGTCACAGTACACACAATGTTACAGTGCAAGTCTGCTGTATGGATAGTATAGTCTGTGTCACAGTGCACACAATGTTACAGTGCAAGTCTGCTGGAACGATAGTATAGCCTGTGTCACAGTACACACAGTGTTACAGTACAAGTCTGCTGGATGGATAGTATAGCCTGTGCCACAGTGCATACAATGTTACAGTGCAAGTCTGCTGGATGGATAGTGTAGCCTGTGCCACAGTGCACACAATGTTACAGTGCAAGTCTGCTGGATGGATAGTATAGCCTGTGTCACAGTGCACACAACAGTGCAAGTCTGCTGGATGGATAGTATGGCCTGTGTCACAGTACACACAATGTTACAGTGCAAGTCTACTGGATGGATGGTATAGCCTGTGTCACAGTACACACAATGTTACAGTGCAAGTCTGCTGGATGGATAGTATAACCTGAGCCAACTGGGTAAAGTTCAGTCCAGCAAATATTGGATGGATAGTATAGCCTGTGTCACAGTACACACAGTGTTACAGTGCAAGTCTGCTGGATGGGATAGAATAGCCTGTGTCACAGTACACACAATGTTACAGTGCAAGTCTGCTGGATGGATAGTATAACCTGTGTCACATTACACACAATGTTACAGTGCAAGTTTGCTGGATGGATAGTATAGCCGGTGTCACAGTACACACAATGTTACAGTGCAAGTCTGCTGGCTGGATGGATAGTATAGCCTGTGTCACAGTACACACAATGTTACAGTGCAAGTCTGCTGGATGGATTGTATAGCCTGTGTCACAGTACACACAATGTTACAGTGCAAGTCTGCTGGATGGATAGTATAGCCTGTGTCACAGTACACACTTCCAGTAGACTTGCACTGTAACATTGTGTGTACTGTGGCACAGGCTATACTATCCATCCAGCAGACTTGCACTGTAACATTGTGTGTACTGTGACACAGGCTATACTATCCATCCAGCAGACTTGCTCTGTAATATAGTGTGCACTGAGACACAGGCTATACTATCCATCCAGCAGACTTGCACTGTAACATTGTGTGTACTGTGACACAGGCCATACTATCCATCCAGCAGACTTGCACTGTAACATTGTGTGTACTGTGGCACAGGCTATACTATCCATCCAGCAGACTTGCATTGTGTGCACTGTGACACAGGCTATACTATCCATCCAGCAGACTTGCACTGTAACATTGTGTGTACTATGACACAGGCTATACTATCCATCCAGCAGACTTGCACTGTAACATTGTGTGTACTGTGACACTGGCTATACTATCCATCCAGCAGACTTGCACTGTAACATTGTGTATACTGTGACACAGGCTATACTATCCATCCAGCAGACTTGCACTGTAACATTGTGTGCACTGTCACACAGGCTATACTATCCATCCAGCAGGCTTGCACTGTAACATTGTGTGTACTGTGACACTGGCTATACTATCCATACAGCAGACTTGCACTGTAGCATTGTGTGTACTGTGACACAGGCTATACACCAGTGCTAGGGTGCAAAGTGCATTATAGAAGAATCATATAGCCAATTATGATTCTTCTGATTATATGATTCTTCTATAATGCACTTTGCACCCTAGCACTTTACTTATTCATGCCCTGACGACGGCTCTAGCTTTTATGAGCCGAAACATGTTGGTTTAGGTGGAGGTTTCTTTATTTATGTAGAATCTTATCAGCATTTTTATCTGGTAATGGGCAGAAACCCCAGGTGACCTAGCTGTATATAGGGTCTCCATGGGGGAGATACGCAATTTTTACTGCCTAACCGGATATTTGTAAAACAAACAAAAGGAAAAATAAATCAAAAAATAAAATTTATATTTTATACTATTGTGAATTAAAAGTTACTTTTTAATATTGTCTCAAAACAGGGTCATAACTGTGTTTATATTAAAAATCAGACGTGTGTAGTATGTTGGATGGATAGTATAGCCTGTGTCACAGTACACATAATGTTACAGTGCAAGTCTGCTGAATGGATAGTATAGCCTGTGTCACAGTGCAAACAATGTTACAGTGCAAGTCTGCTGGATGGATAGTATAGCCTGTGTCACAGTACACACAATGTTACAGTGCAAGTCTGCTGGATGGATAGTATAGCCTGTGTCACAGTACACACAATGTTACAGTGCAAGTCTGCTGGAACGATAGTATAGCCTGTGTCACAGTGCACACAATGTTACAGTGCAAGTCTGCTGGATGGATAGTATAGCCTGTGCCACAGTACACACAATGTTACAGTGCAAGTCTGCTGGATGGATAGTGTAGCCTGTGCCACAGTACACACAATGTTACAGTGCAAGTCTGCTGGATGGATAGTATAGCCGGTGTTACAGTACA
Organism: Hyperolius riggenbachi; assembly: GCF_040937935.1. NCBI lineage: Eukaryota > Metazoa > Chordata > Amphibia > Anura > Hyperoliidae > Hyperolius > Hyperolius riggenbachi. The sequence goes on from NC_090655.1 coordinate 217,618,771, forward strand.
CACAATGTTACAGTGCAAGTCTGCTGGATGGATAGTGTAGCCTGTGCCACAGTACACACAATGTTACAGTGCAAGTCTGCCGGATGGATAGTATAGCCTGTGTCACAGTACACACAATGTTACAGTGCAAGTCTGCTGTATGGATAGTATAGCCTGTGTCACAGTACACACAATGCTACAGTGCAAGTCTGCTGTATGGATAGTATAGCCTGTGTCACAGTACACACAATGTTACAGAGCAATTCTGCTGGATGGATAGTATAGTCTGTGTCACAGTGCACACAATGTTACAGTGCAAGTCTGCTGGAACGATAGTATAGCCTGTGTCACAGTACACACAGTGTTACAGTACAAGTCTGCTGGATGGATAGTATAGCCTGTGCCACAGTGCATACAATGTTACAGTGCAAGTCTTCTGGATGGATAGTGTAGCCTGTGCCACAGTGCACACAATGTTACAGTGCAAGTCTGCTGGATGGATAGTATAGCCTGTGTCAAAGTACACATAATGTTACAGTGCAAGTCTGCTGAATGGATAGTATAGCCTGTGTCACAGTGCACACAATGTTACAGTGCAAGTCTGCTGGATGGATAGTATAGCCTGTGTCACAGAACACACAATGTTACAGTGCAAGTCTGCTGGATGGATAGTATAGCCTGTGTCACAGTACACACAATGTTACAGTGCAAGTCTGCTGGAACGATAGTATAGCCTGTGTCACAGTGCACACAATGTTACAGTGCAAGTCTGCTGGATGGATAGTATAGCCTGTGCCACGGTACACACAATGTTACAGTGCAAGTCTGCTGGATGGATAGTTTAGCCTGTGCCACAGTGCACACAATGTTACAGTGCAAGTCTGCTGGATGGATAGTATAGCCTGTGCCACAGTACACACAATGTTACAGTGCAAGTCTGCTGGATGGATAGTGTAGCCTGTGCCACAGTACACACAATGTTACAGTGCAAGTCTGCTGGATGGATAGTATAGCCGGTGTTACAGTACACACAATGTTACGGTGCAAGTCTGCTGGATGGATAGTGTAGCCTGTGCCACAGTACACACAATGTTACAGTGCAAGTCTGCCGGATGGATAGTATAGCCTGTGTCATAGTACACACAATGTTACAGTGCAAGTCTGCTGGATGGATAGTATAGCCTGTGTCACAGTACACACAATGTTACAGTGCAAGTCTGCTGGATGGATAGTATAGCCTGTGTCACAGTACACACAATGTTACAGTGCAAGTCTGCTGGAATGATAGTATAGCCTGTGTCACAGTGCACACAATGTTACAGTGCAAGTCTGCTGGATGGATAGTATAGCCTGTGCCACGGTACACACAATGTTACAGTGCAAGTCTGCTGGATGGATAGTTTAGCCTGTGCCACAGTGCACACAATGTTACAGTGCAAGTCTGCTGGATGGATAGTATAGCCTGTGCCACAGTACACACAATGTTACAGTGCAAGTCTGCTGGATGGATAGTGTAGCCTGTGCCACAGTACACACAATGTTACAGTGCAAGTCTGCTGGATGGATAGTATAGCCGGTGTTACAGTACACACAATGTTACAGTGCAAGTCTGCTGGATGGATAGTGTAGCCTGTGCCACAGTACACACAATGTTACAGTGCAAGTCTGCCGGATGGATAGTATAGCCTGTGTCACAGTACACACAATGTTACAGTGCAAGTCTGCTGTATGGATAGTATAGCCTGTGTCACAGTACACACAATGCTACAGTGCAAGTCTGCTGTATGGATAGTATAGCCTGTGTCACAGTACACACAATGTTACAGTGCAAGCCTGCTGGATGGATAGTATAGCCTGTGTGACAGTGCACACAATGTTACAGTGCAAGTCTGCTGGATGGATAGTATAGCCTGTGTCACAGTATACACAATGTTACAGTGCAAGTCTGCTGGATGGATAGTATAGCCAGTGTCACAGTACACACAATGTTACAGTGCAAGTCTGCTGGATGGATAGTATAGCCTGTGTCATAGTACACACAATGTTACAGTGCAAGTCTGCTGGATGGATAGTATAGCCTGTGTCACAGTGCACACAATGTTACAGTGCAAGTCTGCTGGATGGATAGTATAGCCTGTGTCACAGTACACACAATGTTACAGTGCAAGTCTGCCGGATGGACAGTATAGCCTGTGTCACAGTACACACAATGTTACAGTGCAAGTCTGCCGGATGGATAGTATAGCCTGTGTCACAGTACACACAATGTTACAGTGCAAGTCTGCTGGATGGATAGTGTAGCCTGTGTCATGGTACACACAATGTTACAGTGCAAGTCTGCTGGATGGATAGTATAGCCTGTGCCACAGTACACACAATGTTACAGTGCAAGTCTGCTGGATGGATAGTATGGCCTGTGTCACAGTACACACAATATTACAGTGCAAGTCTGCTGGATGGATAGTATAGCCTGTGTCTCAGTGCACACTATATTACAGAGCAAGTCTGCTGGATGGATAGTATAGCCTGTGTCACAGTACACACAATGTTACAGTGCAAGTCTGCTGGATGGATAGTATAGCCTGTGCCACAGTACACACAATGTTACAGTGCAAGTCTACTGGAAGGATAGTATAGCCTGTGTCACAGTACACACAATGTTACAGTGCAAGTCTGCTGGATGGATAGTATAGCCTGTGTCACAGTGCACACAATGTTACAGTGCAAGTCTGCTGGATGGATAGTATAGCCTGTGTCACAGTACACACAATGTTACAGTGCAGGTCTGCTGGATGGATAGTATAGCCTGTGTCACAGTGCACACTATATTACAGAGCAAGTCTGCTGGATGGATAGTATAGCTTGTGTCACAGTATACACAATGTTACAGTGCAAGTCTGCTGGATGGATAGTATAGCCTGTGTCACAGTGCACACAATGTTACAGTGCAAGTCTGCTGGATGGCTAGTATAGCCTGTGTCACAGTGCACACAATGTTACAGTGCAAGTCTGCTGGATGGATAGTATAGCCTGTGTCTCAGTGCACACTATATTACAGAGCAAGTCTGCTGGATGGATAGTATAGCCTGTGTCACAGTATACACAATGTTACAGTGCAAGTCTGCTGGATGGATAGTATAGCCTGTGTCACAGTGCACACAATGTTACAGTGCAAGTCTGCTGGATGGCTAGTATAGCCTGTGTCACAGTGCACACAATGTTACAGTGCAAGTCTGCTGGATGGATAGTATAGCCTGTGCCACAGTACACACAATGTTACAGTGCAAGTCTGCTGGATGGATAGTATAGCCTGTGTCACAGTGAACACAACAGTGCAAGTCTGCTGGATGGATAGTATGGCCTGTGTCACAGTACACACAATGTTACAGTGCAAGTCTACTGGATGGATGGTATAGCCTGTGTCACAGTACACACAATGTTACAGTGCAAGTCTGCTGGATGGATAGTATAACCTGAGCCAACTGGGTAAAGTTCAGTCCAGCAAATATTGGATGGATAGTATAGCCTGTGTCACAGTACACACAGTGTTACAGTGCAAGTCTGCTGGATGGGATAGAATAGCCTGTGTCACAGTACACACAATGTTACAGTGCAAGTCTGCTGGATGGATAGTATAACCTGTGTCACATTACACACAATGTTACAGTGCAAGTTTGCTGGATGGATAGTATAGCCGGTGTCACAGTACACACAATGTTACAGTGCAAGTCTGCTGGCTGGATGGATAGTATAGCCTGTGTCACTGTACACACAATGTTACAGTGCAAGTCTGCTGGATGGATTGTATAGCCTGTGTCACAGTACACACAATGTTACAGTGCAAGTCTGCTGGATGGATAGTATAGCCTGTGTCACAGTACACACTGTGTTACAGTGCAAGTCTGCTGGATGGATAGTATAGCCTGTGTCACAGGTCACAAAATGTTACAGTACAAGTCTGCTGGATGGATAGTATAGCCAGTGTCACAGTACACACAGTGTTACAGTACAAGTCTGCTGGATGGATAGTATAGCCTGTGCCACAGTGCATACAATGTTACAGTGCAAGTCTGCTGGATGGATAGTGTAGCCTGTGCCACAGTGCACACAATGTTACAGTGCAAGTCTGCTGGATGGATAGTATAGCCTGTGTCACAGTACACATAATGTTACAGTGCAAGTCTGCTGAATGGATAGTATATCCTGTGTCACAGTGCACACAATGTTACAGTGCAAGTCTGCTGGATGGATAGTATAGCCTGTGTCACAGTACACACAATGTTACAGTGCAAGTCTGCTGGATGGATAGTATAGCCTGTGTCACAGTACACACAATGTTACAGTGCAAGTCTGCTGGAACGATAGTATAGCCTGTGTCACAGTGCACACAATGTTACAGTGCAAGTCTGCTGGATGGATAGTATAGCCTGTGCCACAGTACACACAATGTTACAGTGCAAGTCTGCTGGATGGATAGTGTAGCCTGTGCCACAGTACACACAATGTTACAGTGCAAGTCTGCTGGATGGATAGTATAGCCGGTGTTACAGTACACACAATGTTACAGTGCAAGTCTGCTGGATGGATAGTGTAGCCTGTGCCACAGTACACACAATGTTACAGTGCAAGTCTGCCGGATGGATAGTATAGCCTGTGTCACAGTACACACAATGTTACAGTGCAAGTCTGCTGTATGGATAGTATAGCCTGTGTCACAGTACACACAATGCTACAGTGCAAGTCTGCTGTATGGATAGTATAGCCTGTGTCACAGTACACACAATGTTACAGTGCAAGCCTGCTGGATGGATAGTATAGCCTGTGTGACAGTGCACACAATGTTACAGTGCAAGTCTGCTGGATGGATAGTATAGCCTGTGTCACAGTACACACAATGTTACAGTGCAAGTCTGCTGGATGGATAGTATAGCCAGTGTCACAGTACACACAATGTTACAGTGCAAGTGTGCTGGATGGATAGTATAGCCTGTGTCACAGTACACACAATGTTACAGTGCAAGTCTGCTGGATGGATAGTTTAGCCTGTGCCACAGTGCACACAATGTTACAGTGCAAGTCTGCTGGATGGATAGTGTAGCCTGTGCCACAGTACACACAATGTTACAGTGCAAGTCTGCTGGATGGATAGTGTAGCCTGTGCCACAGTACACACAATGTTACAGTGCAAGTCTGCTGGAGGGATAGTATAGCCGGTGTTACAGTACACACAATGTTACAGTGCAAGTCTGCTGGATGGATAGTATAGCCTGTGCCACAGTCAGGGCTGTGGAGTCGGTCCAAAAATCCACCGACTCCGACTCCGACTCCTCAGTTTAGGATTCCACCGACTCCGACTCCGACTCCGACTCCACGACTCCGACTCCTCTAATTTGCATATTACAATTTTGTTGATTAAAAGTATGTAACATGAAATTCGTCTCTTAACTGCCAACGCTTAGGAATTTTACAAGACAACTGAAGTGAGAAGGATATGTAGACTACTATATTTATTCCCTTTACACTAAAACTAGTCCTTGGTAAGAGTACTTGTAAAAGGTACAAACCGGAACAAAGAACATCTATCAGGCCCTAGGCAATGTAAGTGTGGGTACATGTAAGAATGATGTGCAGGTACTCTGCAGGGGAATGAGGAGATTGTAAACAGACAACACCTCTGTGTTCAATGTGCACAGCATTCTCAGTGGTTTCCCTGCAGCTCTGTGGGGAGTGCATATGTAGAGTATAGTACTACTGTGTAACAAAGTAAACCTGAGACAGATGAAATTAAAGTTTTATACATACCTGGGGCTTCCTCCAGCCGCCTTCAGGATAATCAGTCCCTCATTGTCCTCCTCCACCACCTGGATCTTCTGCTATGAGTCCAGGTACTTGAGCCAGTCAGGCGTAGTGCGCATGCACACACTCCGCCGCCAGGAGCATACTACACCTGTGCAGCACTATTGCGCAGGTGCAGAATGTTCCTGGCTGTGGGAGCGGCATGCGGCCGGACAGCGCTGACTGGCTGAATTACCAGGACTCACAGCAGAAGATCCGGGTAGTGGAGGACAGCGAGGCACTGATTAGCCTGAAGGGGGCTGGAGGAAGCCCCAGGTATGTATAAAACTTTACTTTTCATCCGTCTCAGTAACCTTTTAATTTGTAGTCACCAAACCAAATTTTAATAACATATCAAATTATTTGATTTCATCGGCAAAGGGAGTGCATACATTTGCATAAATCAGCATCAATGCAGAATTATTTCCATCTCATTGACCATCTCTATTAGTGACACAGCTACACATCAGGCTTTATTCTTACAGCATAGATGTTATTTAGTATATATAAGAGATTCCTGTGTGCACATCATATATACAGTCACAATCAGATATGTATATCTGACCTTAAAAATACGGGGACTGCTTTATTGAAGCAGCACAAGTAACTAATTTTGATTGGTTTATTTCATTTTTGTGGACTAAGCATAGCTATTACTGTATATATACTGTATAAATACATTATTTTTAATGACTATTATCTGAGAAATAGAACATTTTATCATATTTTCTATTTTAATTACAGTTACAAATGCATTAGGAGTCGGAGTCGGAGCATTTTTTCCCGACTCCGACTCCGACTCCAGGCACCCAAAATTGCCCGACTCCACGACTCCGACTCCACGACTCCGACTCCGACTCCACAGCCCTGGCCACAGTACACACCATGTTACAGTGCAAGTCTGCTGGATGGATAGTATAGCCGGTGTTACAGTACACACAATGTTACAGTGCAAGTCTGCTGGATGGATAGTGTAGCCTGTGGCACAGTACACACAATGTTACAGTGCAAGTCTGCTGGATGGATAGTGTAGCCTGTGCCACAGTACACACAATGTTACAGTGCAAGTCTGCTGGAGGGATAGTATAGCCGGTGTTACAGTACACACAATGTTACAGTGCAAGTCTGCTGGATGGATAGTATAGCCGGTGTCACAGTACACACAATGTTACAGTGCAAGTCTGCTGGATGGATAGTATAGCCTGTGTCACATTTCACACAATGCTACAGTGCAAGTCTGCTGTATGGATAGTATAGCCTGTGTCACAGTACACACAATGTTACAGTGCAAGTCTGCTGGATGGATAGTATAGTTGGTGTCACAGTACAGTGCACACAATGTTACAGTGCAAGTCTGCTGGATGGATAGTATAGTTGGTGTCACAGTACACACAATGTTACAGTGCAAGTCTGCTGGATGGATAGTATAGTTGGTGTCACAGTACAGTGCACACAATGTTACAGTGCAAGTCTGCTGGATGGATAGTATAGTTGGTGTCACAGTACAGTGCACATAATGTAAGTGACTGTAAGTGTGCTGGATGAATAGGCAAACTCTGTCACAGACAGTACTCAACATAAGAGCAAATGTGCTGGAGGCTGTAATAAACCCTCTCACACACAGTCACAGACTAGTACACCGGCCTACAGCATTCCTACACTGTCCCTGAATCTATCCCTGAATCATACACAGCTATCTCCCTAAGCTCTCACTAGCTCTGACTATCATGAGAACGGCTCAGGAATGAGGAAATCCCTCTCTCCGCCCCTCTATTTATTGCCTGGGTGGGATCTCCTGGCTCTTGCAGTGCATCCTGTAAGCCAATGATTTGTTCCTGTAAATGTCATTATACGCTTTCTGCCAAAACATGGCCTCTTTCTTACTGGTTGTGTTTGCCTGTGAACGTTCAACCGCAAGGCGAAAAAGAGGGCCTTTCTCACGGAAATTTGTGCCGAGCAAGAAAATCCCAATTCATCAAACATATGATTCTCGCTCTTTCATCCCTAATCACTATATCTTTATTTGCACAGTTAGAAACAAGAGGAAGACAATGGTACATTTACAAGGGGCATATGATCAACAAGAGTATACAATGGTAATAAGAATTAATCTACACACATAACACAGATGTCGTGCTATAAGTATATACAGGTCTGTTGTCACAAGAGTAAAACATTGCTTCCATTGTCTCAACAAGCTGTACAATTTACTGTTATTCTGTGTATGGCTAATGCTTTAGGCATAGGGATAGTCAAGGCCATACAAATAACCATGAGATGGTGCAAAATGCATGATAATTATATGCCAAGCTGCTGCATCTGCTTTATTTCTAATCTATGTAAAGTTTGCATCAACTTGGAATTATCAGCAGCTCACTGACCATCTTTACCCACTTCACCACTTAGGGGTTACCCCTTGAACACCAGAGCAATTTTCACCTTTCAGCGCTCCATCCATTCATTCGTCTATAACTTTATTATTACTTATCACAATGAAATGAACAATATCTTGTTTTTTTCGCCACCAATTAGGCTTTCTTTAGGTGGGACATTATGTCAAGAATTATTTTATTCTAAATGTGTTTTAATCGGAAAATAGGAAAAAATGTGGGAAAAAATATTATTTTTCAGTTTTCGGCCATTATAGTTTTTAAATAATGCATGCTACTGTAATTAAAACCCATGAAATGTATTTGCCCTTTTGTCCCGGTTATAAAACCGTTTAAATTATGTCGCTATCACAATGTTTGGCACTAATATTTTAATTGGAAATAAAGGTGCATTTTTTCAGTTTTGCATCCATCCCTAATTACAAGCCCTTAGTTTATAAAGTAACAGTGTTATACCCTCTTGACATGAATATTTTAAAAGTTCAGTCCCTAAGGTAACTATTTATGTTTTTTTTTATTGTATTTTTTTTTTTAAATTAAAAAAAAAAATAAAAATTGGGGAGTGTGGGAGGTAATGAGTTAATTTATTGTGTAATACAATATATTTGTATGTGTAAAATGCTTTAGGGTGTAGTTTACTATATGGCCACAAGATGGCCACAGTGAGTCTGTTTACATGCGACCTGTAAGCGTCCGGAAGGACGCTTACAGGAAGCAGTAGGAGGCTGGGAGAATCACAATGATCGCGCTGTTTCTAATAGAAGCGGCGGATCATTGCGGGGGCTTAGATCAACGAACGGGAATGGATTTTCCCGTTCATTGATCTCCGGGCGAGCGGGCGGCGGCGTGCACGAGTGGCGGGTGCGCGCGCACGATCGGCGGTAGCGCGGAAGGTACGGATTTCTCCGTCCCTGGGGGTTAAAGGATGGAAAAAGGGACGGAGAAATTCGTACCGCCGGGGGTAAAGTGGTTAAAGATAATTCTTTCTCTCCAGAATTCTCTAACAGGAAGTGATGATGTTTCTCTATTTGCAGCGTGGAGTCCTGGCATCAGAAACCTCTCAGAGACTCGTGCCTCCGTATCCACAGACTGTTCGGCGACTGGTGTTGTCATTGGACAAGTGTTTTCTGCACCTATCCTGGTTATCTTGAATATTCCCCAAGGCTCCCTCCACCTATCTAACCCTGGGGGGCTTCATTCCCAGCACAGCTCTCCCCCTGCTGGAGGATCTTATTCATGCTCCATGTGTGGGAAATGTTTTGTTAGGAAGTCAAATCTTGTTAGACATGAGAGAAATCACACTGGTGAAAAGCCCTATTCATGTGCTGAGTGTGGGAAATGTTTTGTTCGGAAATCAGAGCTTGACAACCATGAGCTATCTCACACTGGTAAGAAGCCTTATTCATGTGCTGAATGTGGGAAATATTTTACACATAAATCACAGATTGCCAATCATAAGAGATCTCATACTGGTAAGAAGCCCTATCCATGTGTTGAGTGTGGGAAAAGTTTTGGACAGAAAACAAATCTTGTCATACATATGAAATCTCACACTGTTGAGAAACCCTATTCATGTTCTAAGTGTGGGAAAAGCTTTATACAGAAATCACAGCTTGTCGCACATGAGATCTCTCACAATGGTGTGAGGCCTTATTCATGTGCTGAGTGTGGGAAATGTTTTACACGTAAGTATCATCTTTTTGAACATAAGCGAGATCACACTGGTGAGAAGCCCTATGCATGTGCTGAGTGTGGGAAATGTTTTGGACGGAAATCAAGTCTTGTCGTACATGAGAGAGTACACACTGGTGAGAAGCCATATTTTTGTGCTGAGTGTGGGAAATATTTTAGAGATAAAGGAACCCTTAGCAGACATGATAAAGCTCACACAGGTGAAAAGCCATATTCATGCAGTGAGTGTGGGAAATGTTTTGCACATAAATCATACCTTGTCATGCATGAGAGATCTCACACTGGTGAGATGCCCTATTCGTGTGCTGAGTGTGGGAAATGTTTTGCGTATAAATCACAGCTTTCCAGTCATAAGACATCTCACAGTGGGAAGCAGCCATATTCATGTGCTGAGTGTGGGAAATGTTTTGCACATAGATCAAAACTTGTCAGTCATGAGAGATCTCACAATGGTGAGAAACCATATTCATGCAGTGAGTGTGGGAAATGTTTTGGAGATAAAGGAAGCCTTGTTACACATGAAAGGCTTCACACTGGTGAGAAGCCATTTGTATGTTCTAAGTGTGGGAAAAGCTTTATACAGAAAATACAGCTTATCACACATGAATTTTCTCACACTGGTGTGAGTCCTTATTCATGTGCTGAGTGTGGAAAATGTTTTACACGTAAATCACATCTTGCTATACATGAGAGAGATCATACTGGTGAAAAGCCCTATTCATGTGCAGAGTGTGGGAAAATGTTTGATTGGAAATCACAACTTGTCAGACATGAGAGATCTCACACTGGTGAGAAGCCATATTCATGTGTTGAGTGTGGGAAATGTTTTAGAGATAAAATAACCCTTGTCATACATAAGAGATCTCACACCGGTGAGAAGCCATATACATGTACGGAGTGTGGGAAATGTTTTGTACAGAAATCAAAGCTTGCCGCACATGAGAGAATACACACTGGTGAGAAGCCCTATTCATGTGCTGAGTGTGGGAAATGTTATGTACTAAAATTAGACTTAGTCAAGCATGAGAGATCTCACACTGGTGAGAAGCCGTATTCATGTGCTGAGTGTGGGAAATGTTTTGCTCATCAATCACATCTTGCTGGTCATAAGAAAACTCACATCGGTGAGAAACCTTATTTATGTGCGAAGTGTGGGAAATGTTTTAAACATAAAAAAAGCCTGGTTATGCATGAGAGATCTCACACTGAAGTAATGATAAGCAAAATATAGCTTTGTAGCGAAAATGTTGATCAGAATAATTAATAGTACAAGCAGTCCAGTGTAGCAACAGAGGTCAGTGACAGATAATAATGCTGATAGCCAATGTCTGTAGTTATGGAACAGAGAAAAGCAGCTCCATGCAAGTTAGATAACCTTATTACTTGCAGGCTGAATCTTTCCTGCTTCCCCCCCCCCCCCCCCAGCATGTGCTCTCCTCTCTCTGCCCTCTGTCTCCTCCACACTGCAGCATATTAGTTGTGTGTTTTCCATGTAACTGGCAAATTGGACTGGTGATGGTGAAGACTAAACTCCCGGGGAGATATTTTCTCTTGCCTCATTTACCCCCAGTCTGTCTCTCCTGTTTCTTTACCTCTCTATCTCCTCTTTTCCTCTGTACCCCTCTTGTATCCCTTTCCTCTACCCCCTCCCCCCTCTTTCACGCTGCACCTCTCTATCTCGCCCCCCCCCCTTTTCCCTCTGTACTTCTTTATCTCCCCCTTTCTCTATTTAATTCTGTATCTCACCATTCCTTATGTGCATCCTTATCTCCCCCTTTCCCTCTGCACCTCTCTATCTCCCCCTTTCCCTCTGTACTTCTCTATCTCCCCCTTTCCCCCCTGTACCTCTCTATCTCCTGATTTCCTTCTGTACCTTTTTATCACCCTCTTTCCATCTCCCCCTTACTCTTTGTACATTTTTATCTCCCCCTTTACCTCTATACCTCTCTATCGCCCCCTTTTCCTCTGTCTCTAATTTTTTACCCTTCAATTTCTCACTGCAAATACTATTAATTTACTGATAGCTCCCGCAATGCTTTACAGGGTACACAATTCTATCACCAACTGTACCTAATAGGATTTTAAGGTGCCCATTAAAGCGGAATATAACCCTGCATTTCAACTTTGCTCTAAAACATTATTTACAGTATATTATATGCAACCAGCATTTTTTTTTTTTACTAGACCAGCATTGGAAGGGTTACACAGGGCTTTAAAGTTCCTGGAGATTTCTGCAGACACATCCGAAGCTGAAATAGATACATTTTGTTTACATAAATGTATCTAAGTGTTGAATGTGACTCATCTCTCTGACTGAGAAGGAGCTGGAGGACAGTCAAACAGTGTGTAACATTTATCAATAGATACATCTAACTAAATAGAATGTAACAATCTGAACTTCTGCATTTCTCTCCACAGAACTTTAAACCTCTGTGTTTAACCCTTCCAATGCTGGTCTAGTAAAAAAAAAATGCTTTTTGTATATAATATGCTGTAAATAATATTTTAGAGCAAAGTTGAAATGCAGGGTTATATTCCGCTTTAAGGGTACAATTTTGTAGCCAATCATTTCCACCAGGGTAATTGATCAGAAACAATTAATTCCACCCATTAATGGCAAATTTCCTGTTGATACCATCAATCTGATCGAATTGACTAGTGGGAAATTGGCTATTCCTGGGCATGACCGATTGTTTCCATTCGATTACTGCAGTGACCAGAAATGATTGATTGGCCAGGGAATTGTACTGTTAATGGGCACCTTTACAGTCTAATCGCTACCATAGTCATTGCCTGATATCCTATCATATTATGTTTTTATATAGCACTGACAGCTTTTGCAGCACTTTACAGAGTGGGGGTGTCCTAGGCCAGTAAACAGTACAAATCCAGCCCTGGATACAGGTATTTTGGTAATGAGGTGAGATACAGGAATTCTGGGGTGGAGAGGGGGGCAGGTTATTGTTATGTGTGTTACTATCAGATGCTAGAGACAAATGTGGGGAGCTGTTGCTGGAAATGATTCTGTGTTATGTAACAAAATAAATCCTATTACAATGGAAATCTGATGCGTCTCCAAGTATCTCTCCTGTGATTAAAGCTGCTAATAAAGTTATTCCTCTGGATAATGTGCTGAATATCAGCTGTTTTTCCCGCAGTGTGAAGTGTTTTGTTCCTCTGCATGTAATGTAACATGTACTATTAAAGTGGACCTGAATTCTTGCACAGCACAGAAGGACCCTGAATTTATTTAGAGAGTTTAGCCTTTCTAATTCCCACTTATCTGTGACAACTGTAATTTGATCTCTCAGCTGTGTCAGCTGGCTGCCTCAGCACAGCAGCTAATTTGTAAACACAGGAAGTTAATCCTTTGTCTGCCTCCATGAAAGCAGGAAGTAGACATACTGCAGATTTATTTCAGGATTTGTGTCAGCTCTAACAAATAAAGGTTATCATGCTGTTGCTTATCTTTTAGAGCAGAGAGGAAGTTCTGAGTTCAGGTCCGCTTTAAGGGAAGCAGGAAATTTGGGCGCCCAATAGCGGGAGAAATTTGGGCATTTCCTAGGCACCCATTCAGGCGTTTACTTGCATTTTTTTTTGATAATGACCGCCTCAGCCTCGAGTCTGCGCAGCCCGGCTCAGCGGATCCCGATTCCCAATGGGCGTCATCCATCAATGGTGTGTACTCACCTTTAAACTAACTTTATTTTCAACAGACACTGGCATATGTACAGAGATATCTGAACATGCTGCTCAATTTTTGCAGGGATGTGTTCACATTTCATCTAACACTATTTACTATTTACTAATTCATTCTTTCCTATCTTTCACCACCTTGCCTCCCACATACACGTATTGCTGTATATAATATCTGTGCTATTACTATACTGAGACTTGCCCATAGCCATGTCTCCACCACTGCAACCTATCCTACCACCTGTGCAATGCCCAACAGGCATAAATCTGCTAGCACATATTTGTGCGCTGGTGTGGACACCACTTAGCACATCTTGCCTCACCTGCTTGTTTCATTCTGCCTCTTGACTCTTTACAGGGATGTCCTGACTCTTCATTTGTGTTAGTATCTTGAGCAAATACTTAAAATGTTTTTATGTGCTTTGTCAATATAATCAAAATAAAGTATTACATTTATTCTGAAAAATGTCACTAATGGTTCTCACTTATTGCGCACGCTATTACTTTTCTTCAACACATACACTTTTATCTGGCTGAGCAAACACTCCTGAAAGCTAATTCTTAGTTTTTGTTGTGAGTTGAATGAACCATATTTTATATCACACTGATATCACTGCTGTGCACAACTAAGAGTAAGAATTTAAGGCTAGGTTCACAGTGATCAGTTGCATTACAATGTGTGTCAACCACAATGGATACTGGACATAGACTGTAAAGGGAACCTAAAGCGAGAGGGATATAGAGGCTGCCATATTTATTTCTTTTTAAACAAGGCATAGTGCCTGGCTGTCCTGCTGATCCCCTACCTTTTAATACTTTAGCCATAGATCCTGAACAAGCATGCAGATTAGATCGTTTGACTGAATTCTGACTTGATTAGCTGTGTTCTTGTTTTAGGTGTGAGATTCAGACACTATTGCAGCCAAACACATCAGCAGGATAGCCAGGCAACTGGTATTGCTTAAAAGGAAATAAATATGGAAGCCTTGCTTGTTCTCTTTAATGCAAAGCCTGCATGCAGCGAGATTGAATAACATGGTCCTTTACAACACAGTACTGTAAACAGCCCATAGAATTGTATGGGCAATGAGTTGACATGCAGAATTATTCTGCAACACAACTTATCACTGTGAACCAGGCCTGACACATTAAAATGAAAATAAGAATGTGGAACTCCAGGAAAGTTCTATATATGATGGTTACTATACATACAATTCATTATCTAGCCTGTGACTAGACTAGTCAAAGATCTTGAGGGGGCTGCAGACACAACAGAGGGGACCTGAAGGACCCTGAGGGACCTCAAAGAATTTGGGGGGCTGCAAGAAACCCCACATAAGTAAACTTTTTTTCCCCACTTTGAGTTTCCTTTATCCATTTCAGCCTATCTGTGGATAGGCGCCGCACAAGTCTAACTAGATACGTATCCACATCCAGTGTTTAAGCGCCAGGTGCGCGGCCGCCGCTCGGACTCGGCGGTATTTCCATGTCAGCGGTTGCAAGGCTTCCCCGAACCATTCTCAGTGCCTGTAATAAATGGACATGACCCCAATCAGGGGCCACGTCCTTTCATAATAAAGAATGTGAATAAAAGTAAAAAAAAAAAAGAAACACTTCCTGGGAATCCAGGAATTGTTTCTATCATTATCTAATGGTGAAAAGTTAAATTACACACAACAATTTTTTTTATTAAAAAAAACCCACTTACCAAGCAAACAGATGTTAAAGAAAAAAAAAAGTAAAATGAAATTAATAAATAGTTGCCTTAAAGGGATAATTAAGTCAGGCAGAAAAAATGAGGTTAACTCACCTGGGGCTTCCCTCAGCCCCCTGCAGCTGATCGGTGCCCTCACAGCCCCGTCCCGATGCTCCTGGACCCGCCGGCGACGACTTCCTGTTTCGCCGTCACCGGCCGACAGGCATGGGAACGCGAGTGATTCTTCGCGTTCCCAGCCACAATAGCACCCCCTATGCTGCTATTGCGGCAAGAAGGCAATATTTCTGTCACTTCCTGTCTGAGTCAGGACTGAGTCAGCCACTTGCATTCCTTATATTTAACTCTTTCAGGCACAGAAAGAAAAAAAGGAACACAGCATAGTTATTTGTGTGCTATGTCTATCTCATTATTTGTCACATTTCAGTTCGGGTATCCTTTAAACTTGAGCCTGCCTGCCACTACCACGTACCAGTCTGTGCCTCAGTGTGTGTCCACTACCACGTACCAGTCTGTGCCTCACAGTGTGTCCACTACCACATACCAGTCTGTGCTTCACTGTATGTCCACTACCACGTACCAGTCTGTGCCTCACTGTGTGTCCACTACCACATACCAGTCTGTGCCTCACAGTGTGTCCACTACCACATACCAGTCTGTGCCTCACTGTGTGTCCACTACCACGTACCAGTCTGTGCCTCACTGTGTGTCCACTACCACATACTACCACATACCAGTCTGCGCCTCACAGTGTGTCCACTACCACATACCAGTCTGTGCCTCACTGAGTGTCCACTACCACATACCAGTCTGTGCCTCACTGTGTGTCCACTACCACATACCAGTCTGTGCCTCACTGTATGTCCACTACCACGTACCAGTCTGTGCCTCACTGTGTGTCCACTACCATGTACCAGTCTGTGCCTCACTGTGTGTCCACTACCACATACCAGTCTGTGCCTCACTGTATGTCCACTACCACGTACCAGTCTATATAGCTGATAAACCCTCGTACCACAAGCCCTGCACTCACTATAACTGATAAACTCCCATACCACAAGCCCTGCAGTCACTACAGCTGCTACACTCCCATACCACAACAAGCCCTGTACTCACTATAGCTGATAAACCCCCATACCACAAGCCCCGCACTCACTATAGCTGAACAAATCCCATATCACAAGCCTGCACTCACTATAGCTGATAAACTCCCTTACCACAAGCCCTGCACTTACTATTATTATTTATTATATTATTTATTATATTTATAAAGTGCCAGCATATTACGTATAGCTGAAACACCCCCATATCACAAGCCCTGTGCTCACTGTAGCTAATAAACTCCCATACCACAAGCCCTGCACTGACTATAGCTGATACACTGCCATACCACAACCCTGCATTCACTATAGCTGAACAAATCCCATACCACAAGCCCTGCACTCACTATAGCTGATAAACCCCCATACCACAAGCCCCGCACTCACTATAGCTGATAAACTCCCATACCACAACCCAGCGCTCACTATAGCTGATAAACCCCCATACCATAAGCCCTGCACTCACTATAGCTGATAAACCCCCATACCACAAGCCCTGCACTCACTATAGCTGATTAACCCCCATACCACAAGCCCCGCACTCACTATAGCTGATAAACCCCCATATCACAAGCCCTGCACTCACTATAGCTGATACACTCCAATACCACAAGCCCTGTACTCACTATAGCTGATACACTCCCATACCACAAGCCCTGCACTCACTAAAGCTGATACACTCCCATACCACAAGCCCTGCACTCACTATAGCTGATAAACTGCCATACTACAACCCTGCACTCACTATAGCTTATAAACCCCAATACTACAAGCCCTGCACTCACTATAGCTGATAAATCCCCCATAGCACAACCCTGCACTCACTATAGCTGATACACTCCCATACCACAAGTAGAGTGGGGCCGAACCTCCGATTTTAGGTTCGCGAACCGGGTTCGCGAACTTCCGCGTAAGGTTTGGTTCGCGTAAAAGTTCGCAGAACCGCCATAGACTTCAATGGGGATGCGAACTTTGAAAAAAAAAAATTATGCAGGCCACAAAAGTGATGGAAAAGATGTTTCAAGGGGTCTAACACCTGGACCCCCAGGTGGAGGAGTGGGATACATGCCAAAAGTCCCCGGGAAAAATCTGGATTTGACGCAAAGCAGCGTTTTAAGGGCAGAAATCACATTGAATGCTAAATGACAGGCCTAAAGTGCTTTAAAACATCTTGCATGTGTATACATCAATCAGGTAGTGTAATTAAGGTACTGCTTCACACTGACACACCAAACTCACCGTGTAACGCACCGCAAACAGCTGTTTGTGTAGTGACGGCCGTGCTGGACTGGTGCGCACCATGGCGAGAACAGGTATGCAGTGGCGGATTCACTGAACAGAACAGGTATGCAGTGGCGGGTTCACTGAACAGAACAGGTATACAGTGGCGGGTTCACAGAACAGGTATGCAGTGGTGGGTTCACTGAACAGGTATGCAGTGGTGGGTTCACTGAACAGGTATGCAGTGGTGGGTTCACTGAACAGGTATGCAGTGGTGAGTTCACAGTACAGGTATGCAGTGGTGGGTTCACAGAACAGGTATGCAGTGGTGGGTTCACAGAACAGGTATGCAGTGGTGGGTTCACAGAACAGGTATGCAGTGGCAGGTTCACTGAACAGGTATGCAGTGGTGGGTTCACAGAAGAGGTATGCAGTGCTGGGTTCACAGAACAGGTATGCAGTGGCAGGTTCACTGAACAGGTATGCAGTGGTGGGTTCACTGAACAGAACAGGTATGCAGTGGCGGGTTCACTGAACAGAACAGGTATACAGTGGCGGGTTCACAGAACAGGTATGCAGTGGCAGGTTCACTGAACAGGTATGCAGTGGTGGGTTCACTGAACAGGTATGCAGTGGTGGGTTCACAGAACAGGTATGCAGTGGCAGGTTCACTGAACAGGTATGCAGTGGTGGGTTCACTGAACAGAACAGGTATGCAGTGGCGGGTTCACTGAACAGAACAGGTATACAGTGGCGGGTTCACAGAACAGGTATGCAGTGGCAGGTTCACTGAACAGGTATGCAGTGGTGGGTTCACTGAACAGAACAGGTATGCAGTGGCGGGTTCACTGAACAGAACAGGTATACAGTGGCGGGTTCACAGAACAGGTATGCAGTGGCAGGTTCACTGAACAGGTATGCAGTGGTGGGTTCACTGAACAGGTATGCAGTGGTGGGTTCACTGAACAGGTATGCAGTGGTGGGTTCACTGAACAGGTATGCAGTGGTGAGTTCACAGTACAGGTATGCAGTGGTAGGTTCACAGAACAGGTATGCAGTGGTGGGTTCACAGAACAGGTATGCAGTGGTGGGTTCACAGAACAGGTATGCAGTGGTGGGTTCACAGAACAGGTATGCAGTGGCAGGTTCACTGAACAGGTAGGCAGTGGTGGGTTCACAGAACAGGTATGCAGTGGTGGGTTCACAGAACAGGTATGCAGTGGCAGGTTCACTGAACAGGTATGCAGTGGTGGGTTCACAGAACAGGTATGCAGTGGTGGGTTCACAGAACAGGTATGCAGTGGCAGGTTCACTGAACAGGTATGCAGTGGTGGGTTCACTGAACAGGTATGCAGTGGTGGGTTCACTGAACAGGTATGCAGTGGTGAGTTCACAGTACAGGTATGCAGTGGTGGGTTCACAGAACAGGTATGCAGTGGTGGGTTCACAGAACAGGTATGCAGTGGCAGGTTCACTGAACAGGTTCACTGAACAGGTATGCAGGTACTGAACAGAACAGGTATGCAGCCAGGAACAAACTAAGCCTAACTAATCTTTCCCTATGAGAGACAGTCTGCAGCAGCTCGCCCTACTCTCACTAACGCAGGCACACGAGTGAGCGTAATGGCCGCCGCTGCCTGCCTTGTATTAGAGGGGGAGTGGCTCCAGGGGCTAGTGTAGCCTAATTGGCTACACTGGGCCTGCTGACTGTGATGTAGAGGGTCAAAGTTGACCCTCATGGTGCATTATGGGGCGAACCGAACTTCCGCAAAAGTTCACCTGCGGGACGCGAACGCGAACCACTGAAGTTCGCATGGAACCGTTCGGCCCAACTCTAACCACAAGCCCCACACTCACTATAGCTGATAAACTCCCATACCACAAGCCCTGCACTAACTATAGCTGATAATCCCCCATACCACAAGCCCTAAACTCCCATACCACAAGCCCTGCACTCACTATAGCTGATACACTCCCATACCACAAGCCCCGCACTCACTATAGCTGATAAACTCCCATACCACAAGCCCCGCACTTACTATAGCTGATAAACTCCCATACCACAAGCCCTGCACTTACTATAGCTGATAAACTCCCATACCACAAGCCCTGCACTCACTATAGCTGATAAACTCCAATATAGATGCATCTTGAAGCCTTGTTTGCTATGAAGGGGGAGGAGGGATGATGGAGCAGCTTTCAGTTGAGTTGGTGGTGGGGTGTGAGGAAGGGAATGAAGGGCTTGGGTGTCAGTCAGGCAGTATTTGCATGCACTGTCAGGAGACACTTTGGTCACACAGTACATTATTGGCTGAGATGGTCCTATACTATGTACAGTGCTGCGCAAGATGTTGGCGCTATTTAAATAATAATAATAAATGGTCTCCTCGGCTTAGTGTCATCTAGCATGTGTACCTAGCAGAAGCTGCTCCTAAACCTGATAAACTGTCTGCCATGGGAGGTTGTCAGCATAGTGTGGTGGGGAAGCAGTGTGTGCAGACATGCATCAGGGGGGCTCTTCAGTCAGGAAATAGAGGACATTGGCACAAGATCATTCACTAAAGGCAAATATGTATTATTAAACCAGAATAATAAAACAGATTTAATAAACTGTGTTTTGTTTCTTTTTACCTGTAAGCCTTTAACCCCCTTGGAGGTATGAAAAATACCGCCAGGGGGCAGCGCAGCAGTTTTAAAAAAAAAAAAATTCTTTTAAATCATGTAGCGAGCCCAGGGCTCGCTACATGATAGCCGCTGCTCAGCGGCATCCCCCCGCCCGCTTCGATCAGGAAATCCCGTTCAAAGAACGTAATTTCCTGGAGGGCTTCCCCCGTCGCCATGGCGGGATGACGTCACCGACATCATTGGGACTCCGGATCCAACCCTCGGCGCTGCCTGGCACTGATTGGCCAGGCAGCGCACGGGGTCTGGGGGGGGGGGGCGCGCGCCGCACCGGATAGTGGCGATCGGACGCGCGGCGGCGGCGATCGGGGTGCTGGCGCAGCTAGCAAAGTGCTAGCTGCGTCCAACAAAAAAAATTATTTAAATCGGCCCAGCAGGGCCTGAGCGGCACCCTCCGGCGGCTTACCCCGTGTCACACACGGGGTTACCGCTAAGGAGGTTAAGGGACTGGTCAAGGGATAAGTTACCTATATTTAAGGGATAAGATCTCAGAATCAGAACAGGTCTGGATTTCGCATCAGAATTTGCTGTTTCGAATAGCGTGTTCTGGTCTGCCAATGCGAAAATTGGCTTTGGAAACAAGAATTTTCGGCAAACACGGCATTGACACAATGGCTAGTAAAGCAAAAACACAAGAATTTTCAGCCAATAGTGATGTCAACAAAATGGATTCCCTGGTCCTTAGAGGCCACACTTAAGTGGCAGAACAAGCATTTTTTCACATGAATGGGGGTCCAGGGATTTCCCTGCCCTGGTTCCCTGATCCATGTGGAAAACTGCTTGGCGGCCACCAAGTTGGGGGTCACTGTTGTCCAAAAATGTTTCAGAAGCCAATTTTCATGTTCCCAGCCTCTATAATACAGATGCAGAGCCTGTCTATGACCAATAAGCTCCGGGAGTTCGTCAGGATCAGCAGTTGCACAGGACCTCCTTAGAGGATACTGTCATTGGATCACTTCTGAGTATACTTGCGCAGGATTATCCAAAGGTATTTACATGGTTAATTTAGAACAATAAAGGACTTTATTCGTGGTTGTGTTTTTATTTACTTTTTTTACTCTATGTGGAAATGGTTAAGGGGGTTCATCAGTACCCCTATACACATTTCACCTTGGGAGGGGGCAGGCATCTGTGGGTACGCTTGTTAAAGTGGACCCCCAGTTGCCGCCATGAACCTCTCCCAGGGCATCATTGGCCCCCACACCTCCTACTGGGCACCAGACGTGGGGAGGTGTCCCTATACTCATTTCACCTGGGAGTCTGCTTATTATAAACCCCTTCCAGGGCGTCATTGGCCCCCACCTCTTCCTGAGCACCAGAGGTAGGGATGAACCCCTTCTCCATGGATTGGACAAGGGCGCTGGGCTGCCCCTCTCTTCCAGAGCCCCCGATACCATGGACCGTGTGGGCTTATAGTTCATGCGGTCCAGCATCTGCATTATGGCTATCCCAGCCTCCATAGGTGACAAGGGGTTAAAGGGGCTTAGGAGGGGGGGGGGGATGCCATGCTGTTTTCATTAAATGTGTATACAGAACTTGGAATGCAGTACAATGTATGACAGCAAAGTGTCATTTTACCCAGTTTAAACACATTTTTCCTATGAAAATTATAAAATTGATTTCCTCAAAAACTACATGGTCTTTTCTCCCAAAAATGTTTCACCATGTTTCTACTGATCCCCCTAACATACAAGGGAAATTGTTTGATGACAGCATGTACTAGGGGGCTTTGCTATTTATCGTGGAACTCGGTGCCATTGACTTCAATTGGAACACAAAAATCGGAAGATGAAATCGAAATTTGGCTGTTCTTATCAACCCTACCTATACCCACCTCACATGGTGGGAAAGGGGGTAGGGAACATCTTGGTGTCCTCTTTATGTAAAAAACACTAGAAAAAGACAAGGAGCGCACACTCAGGCCAAGATCATCAGTTAGAAAGCCATGGGTTGAATACTCTCACCTGTTCTGATGGCTGGTATGGTAGTACGGGTATACCAGCATGCTACGTCCCACTCAGCCAGGGACCAGGTGACATGGGCAATGCCTCTGGAAGCTCGTCTGCGGTATTGCTGGCAGATGTTGTTCCACTGCTGCACGCTGGAGTGAGCACAGACTGCATGCAATGAGGACGGCTGTAGTATAAAGATGGTGATGAGTGCAAGTGTGAGTGAGCCAGAGCTGACAGTTATATATAAGAATGGGATTAGTCATTTATGCAATACTGTAAATCTATTTCCTATATACTGAGAGACCGGTGCTGCACAAGTCTTCCGGAGCAGCACCCACAGCCACCGTCGTCCAGCAATCCATCTACCTAAGCACCACCCCACCTTAACAATTTCTCCCTTGGGGCTCACTCAAGTGTAGCAGTTAAGCAGCAGTAGGAGGCGCCCCTATTGTATGATTTGCACTTATGCGTACTTATAACATATAAATTGTGTTGTAGATCGCCTACCTTAAGAATGGACACTCCACTCGGTAGGATCGATGTAATAATTTAATAATGATAAGCACCTAGGACAACGCGTTTCGCGGTATAAGCCGCTTCATCGGGTCAATATAGTGCTTTAAAAAGAAAGTAAGCAACAATAGACGCTTCAGTATACCACAGCATTATCATACAGTACACATACATATTTAAAATACAAATAAAAATAGACGTCAGAAACATATATACATGTGCAATTAGTAGGTGGGATCATTTGTCTCTAAAGGACAGATTATTCCTATGTAAATAGTATCAAAACCTTTTAACTCGCAAAAATAGCTTAAACATAATTTATTTAAAAAAGGGCCATAGAAGCCCCATAAAACATGTTAGCATGCTTAAAATGAATGACACTGTAGAATGCACTTTCTCCTAGTGAATCCCCGAGGATCCTGAGTAAAGATGTGGAGACGGGCTTTCTCCACATGCTTTGTCGAGTGGTTGCCTCCCTAAGCAACCTACACTTGTGAGTAGTACTATTTGTATATCTTGACCAGATTGCAAGGATAATACACTATAGGGGCTCCCGGTGTCTCTGTGTTTTTTTCTTTTCCGTTACAAAGTGTAGCAGTTGTTCTTTATGTTAGGCGAGGCTTTTGCCACCCCCACTTCGCAGAATACCCCAATTGGAAAGTCAACCTAATGTGAAATTATTGTGCCCGGTTTGACTTACCTGGAGCTTCTTCCAGCCCCCTGTAGTCCTCATGGTCCCTCGTTTTTCCACTCTGTTGTATTCAGCAGATGCTCCCTTTAAAACCTGCGAGCTTGGCCCAGGGCTGGGCACCTCTTCAATCGCACTTCCATGGCAATTGCAATTTTTATGAACTCCCCATTGCAGAACATTGCATCTGTTCTGTGCTTGTGCAGTTCATAAAAATTGCAACTGTGCATGCGCTGAATGTTCAGGCCATTGGTCCCAAATCAAGGAGGCACATGTCTCAGTCGGCCAGCTTTCAGAGGGGCACAGGGGCTGAGTGGAACCAAGCAGAATGACGGCAAGGGACCAGGAGGACTACAGGGGACTGGAAGAAACCCCAAGCAAGTTAAACTGGTCACATTTATTTCACTTTAGGTTCCCTTCGGCTACCAAGCAATTTTCACATATCAGAGCTGCTCCCATTCATTTGCCAATAACTTTATTACTACTTATCACACCTAAATGATCTATATATTGTTTTTTTAGGACAAATTAGGCTTTTAGTGGGTGACATTTGCGTTTAGTAATTACTATTTCTCCATTTACATCCATTATGGCTTTACAATAAACAGTGCTAGCTATAAGTTAAACCATCAAATTTTATTTGCTTATCCATCTTGGTTATTACTTTATAATGATACGAGAAAATAAACCCAGCAAAACAGCACCACTGAGGAGATGTAATTAAAGGTAAGTATCAAAAATACAGCTTTATTGGAACAATATATGAGGATACCGTAACATTAATACAGTTCATGATGATTCATTGTTAAAATCAATTAATAAGCAACCCATAAAACTCTCTACCTGCTATCAAATACATACACAATGCAATTTAAGGAATAACTTTGCTCAATAATGCATGATAATTGTGATGTAATATGATATAATTGTGTACCATGCAAAGCACTGGGAAACTATCAGTAAATTAATAATATCTGAAATGAGAAATTGAAGGGGAATACATTAGAGACAGAGGAAAAGGGTATAGAGAGGTACAGAGGGAAAGGGGGAGATAGAGAGGGAAAGGGGGAGATAGAGCGTCACAGAGGGAAATGGGGAGATAGAGAGGTACAGAGAGAAAGGGGGAGATAGAGAGGAACAGAGGGAAAGGGGGAGATAGAGAGGTACAGAGGGAAAGGGGGAGATAGAGAGGAACAGAGGGAAAGGGGGATAAAGAGGTACAGAGGGAAAGGTGGCGATAGAGAGGTACAGAGGGAAAGGTGGCGATAGAGAGGTACAGTGGGAAAGGGGGAGATAGAGAGGTACAGAGGGAAAGGGGGAGATAGAGAGGAACAGAGGGAAAGGTGGCGATAGAGAGGTACAGAGGGAAAGGGGGAGATAGAGAGGAACAGAGGGAAAGGTGGCGTTAGAGAGGTACAGAGGGAAAGGGGGAGATAGAGAGGTACAGTGGGAAAGGGGGAGATAGAGAGGAACAGAGGGAAAGGTGGCGATAGAGAGGTACAGTGGGAAAGGGGGAGATAGAGAGGTACAGAGGGAAAGGTGGCGATAGAGAGGTACAGAGAGAAAGGGGGAGATAGAGAGGAACAGAGGGAAATGGGGAGATAGAGAGGTACTGAGGGAAAGGGGGAGATAGAGAATTAGAGAGGGAAAGCAAAGATAAAGAAGTACTGAGGGAAAGAAGGAGATAGAGAGGTACAGAGGGAAAGGGGGAGATAGAGAGGTACAGAGGAAAAGGGGGAGATAGAGAGGAACAGAGGAAAAGGGGGAGATAGAGAGGTACAGAGGGAAAGGGGGAGATAGAGCATCACAGAGGGAAAGGGGGATAAAGAGGTACAGAGGGAAAGGTGGCGATAGAGAGGTACAGAGGGAAAGGTGGCGATAGAGAGGTACAGTGGGAAAGCAAAGATAAAGAAGTACCAAGGGAAAGGGGGAGATAGAGCATCACAGAGGGAAAGGGGGATAAAGAGGTACAGAGGGAAAGGTGGCGATAGAGAGGTACAGAGGGAAAGGTGGCGATAGAGAGGTACAGTGGGAAAGGGGGAGATAGAGAGGTACAGAGGGAAAGGGGGAGATAGAGAGGAACAGAGGGAAAGGTGGCGTTAGAGAGGTACAGAGGGAAAGGGGGAGATAGAGAGGTACAGTGGGAAAGGGGGAGATAGAGAGGAACAGAGGGAAAGGTGGCGATAGAGAGGTACAGAGGGAAAGGTGGCGATAGAGAGGTACAGAGAGAAGGGGGGAGATAGAGAGGAACAGAGGGAAATGGGGAGATAGAGAGGTACTGAGGGAAAGGGGGAGATAGAGAATTAGAGAGGGAAAGCAAAGATAAAGAAGTACTGAGGGAAAGAAGGAGATAGAGAGGTACAGAGGGAAAGGGGGAGATAGAGAGGTACAGAGGGAAAGGGGGAGATAGAGAGGTACAGAGGGAAAGGGGGAGATAGAGAGGTACAGAGGGAATGGGGAGATAGAGAGGTACAGAGGGAAAGGGGAGATAAGAGAGGTAAAGGGGGAAGGGGGAGATAGAGAGGTACAGAGGGAAAGGGGAGATAAGAGAGGTACAGGGGAAAATAAAGTGGTACAGGGGGAAAGAGGAGGTAAGAGAGGTACAGAGGGAAAGGGGGAGATAGAGAGGTACAGAGGGAATGGGGAGATAGAGAGGTACAGAGGGAAAGGGGAGATAAGAGAGGTACAGAGGGAAATAAAGTGGTACAGGGGGAAAGAGGAGGTAAGAGAGGTACAGAGGGAAAGGGGAGATAAGAGAGGTACAGCGGGAAAGGGGGAGATAAGAGGTACAGAGGTAAAGGGGGAGATAAAGAGGTATAGAGGGAAAGGGGAAGATAAAGAGGAAAAGAGAGATTGGGGGAGGTAAAGAGGTACAAAGTGAAATAATAATGGCAGTATTTGTATAGCGCCTTTCTCCTGTCGGACTCAAAGCGCTTGCGAGGCAGCCACTAGAGCGCACTCAGTAGGCAGTAGCAGTGTTTTGGGAGTCTTGCCCAATGAACTCCTTACTGAATTACTGGCTTACTGAACAGGCAGAGCCAAGATTCGAACCCAGGTCTCCTGTGTCAGAGGCAGAGCCCTTAACCAGTACACCATCCAGCCACCGCTGCGGATGATAGGTAGGTAGAGGGGTCTGGACCTTGGCTACCTGTGGCTACTGTGACACTGGCCTCATCAACAAGACTTCCTCTATAAAGTAAAGATACTGATGCTAGTCTGTACATATAACAATAACATTCTCCTCATTATATACAGAATATATACACATAATAAGCAGTCACTGATATGATTGTCATACCTCTAGCAATCGCATCTAGTAACATTTCAAAGTAAAATATAACATAGAATTGGTTATCAGAATGTAAGCCTGCCTTCATCCAATCTTACCAAGCCTGCGATTCACAGCCATGCAGGTATACATAAATATCATCACAGATGCATCCTCTGCCTTAATAAGCTGGATCTTTATAGTATTTTTACATCTTGTGATAGGCTGAGCCTTCTGACTCAGACCATAATGCATTGTAATAGGCCAAGCCTTCTAAATCAGACCACAATGCATTGCAATAGGCGAGCAATCAGATTCAGACAACAATGCATTCCAATAGGCCACGCCTTCTGATTGATTCAGACCATAATGCATTGCAATAAGCTGAGCCTTCTGATTCAGACCATAATGCATTGCAATAGGTTGAGCCTTCTGATTCAGACCCTGGGAAACACTTCTTCCACATATATTACTCTGATGCACACATTTTGGAGGACCAGCATCCAATTTTACAGCTAGCTTGAAGTTAGGAAAAAAGCTAAACAACTAGTGAATTGTATGTGTAGTAACAGTGCTACATAGAGCTTTCCTGGAGTCTCACGTTTTTATTTCACTTGTGGGGTTAAATTGTCAATGTTAATTGTATACAGCAGCCATGTCAGTTTGACAAAATCTGGGACATTCAGCTCATCAGATTCAGCTTATCTTTTCAGCACTCTCTCGGTTCGTTCAACCGGTATCAGTTGAAAAGGGTGCTAGAGCTGCCTGTGTAAATAGGAAGCCGCTATAGACTTTGATGATTTTTGCAGCGATTAGCGGCTATAAGCAGTAAAACGTGCACCCGTTATTTTATATCATGGAAAGTTTTGGGTTTACAATAAAGGACCTGATTTTACTCACGCTTACACTCTGGACCTTATTCATCAAGCTGTGTTGCTAAGCAGTGCGGCTTAATGTAAAGAAGTGCTCACTTTGCCTCCCTTACAGAGCAGCGCTTTCTGATATGTAAGGAGAATGACTTCCCTAGTTATGAGAATTGCATACATAGCAACACGCGCAACCTTAACTGCAGGCGGTGCTATGAAGTATTGTTACTGCCATACTTCATTTGTGGCCGCTACTATGTTCATTTACACAGTACCAACTATGTAAATGAACATAGTAGTGACCGCACGTGAAGTATCACGGTAACGCTACTTCATAGGACCGCCCACAGTTAAAGTTACGCAAGTTGCTAAGTAAGCAATGCGTGTAACTAAGGAAGGCACGCTCTTTACATATCAGCAAGTGCTGCTCTGTAAGGGAGGCAAAGTGAGCACTCCTTTACATTAAGCCGCACTGCTTAGCAGCACAGATTAATGAATCATGCTCTATATCCTTCATTTTAATAACGACTATATTTTTACAACTACATTTTGGCCTCATTATTTGTTTAACTTTATTTGTGGCCGCTACAATCCATACAAAATAACAGTTGCATTGTTCAAACCAAATACCGGTTATTCTTTATCGGTTATATCTTATATAAGATCATTGTGAATACTGTTTATATCTTTGGCATAAGATGCGACTACAACGATCACGACAAATACCGGTTGTATCGTTCACAAATTGCGGCTACAACAATCTTACCAAATACCGTGGTTAAGGTTAGGCACCGCCATGGAGGTTATGGTTAGGTCAGGGGGGGTTTAAGGCTTAGGTACCACCAAGGGGGGTTAAGGTTAGGCACCAGGGCGTTTAAAGGGTTAGATACCACCATGGGGGTCAAGGTTAGGCATTAGGGGGGTTAAGGTAATGGTTACAATTAGGGTTATATTCTAATAGTGGCTACATCCAGTGCCTTTTGTAAACAGAATCACACTCATTGGCTACAAACAGGTGCTCTTTTGTAAACAAAATTGTGTTTATCGGCTGTATTTGGCACCTATTTTATAAAAGAAATCACGTTTATTGGCTTCCTCCGATGCCTTTTATAAATTAAATCACGTTTAGAAACCCCAGTGAAGTTATTTTTGCACTGGTATAACACCCCCTGTAAGCTCCATAAAATGTATCCCTCCCACTTGCCTGGCTGTTTTCATAACTGTGGGTCCAATGGTGATCTAGTCCACACGATTTGGCGCTGTACTATAGTCCAGGGGGTTCTAGAAAACGATTTGCGGTATTTTTATGAAAGAGACTAATCAAGTTACTACCCCTTCAGTGTTACAGTCTTTCCTGTCCTCAAATCGAGAGGTGCCTCAGGCTTTCAAAAGGATTTATGCTGCATTTTTATAAGCCACTATGTGGTCCACTGCTATAAATTGGAAATCTCCCTCCTTATCTATACCATAATTTGAGAATACAGTAGACACCATCATGGGAGCAGATAGGTTGGATCATAGTATCTCAGGGACCTTTTCTACATTTCAATTTGATTGGCAAGAATGGTTGGCCTATAAACACACTTTATTATCAGGTTTGCTCCGATGTATGGGTAGTTCAGGGAGCTTATAAATATCCTTGATGCTTTGTGTTGTTTGCATTTTCTGGTTTTATTGATTGCAATGGCATGATAATTTGGTTATTGTTTTCTTGATGTGACAATGGCAGACTATTGGTTACATAGTTATTTGGGTTGAAAAAAGACATACGTCCATAGAGTTCAACCAGAGAACAAAGTACAACACCAGCCTGCTCCCTCATATACCCCTGTTGATCCAGAGGAAAAACCCTTATAAGGCATGGTCCAATTAGCTCCAAAAGGGAAAAAAATTCCTTCCCGACTCCAGATGGCCATCAGATAAAATCCCTGGATCAAAATCACTGGGCATTACCTAGTAATTGCAGCCATGGATGTCTTTCAATGCAAGGAAAGCATCTAAGCCCTCTTTAAATGCAGGTATAGAATTTGCCATAACTACTTCCTGTGGCAATGCATTCCAATTCTTAATCACTCTTACTGTAAAGAACCCTTTCCTAAATAAATGGCTAAAACGTTTTTCCTCCATGTGCAGATCATGTCCTCTAGTCCTTTGTATATTTTGTATGTTATGGTAAGGAAATATTTTCGTTTGCATACTTGATTACTTTTATAGCTATCTCTTACACTGTGTTTAAAACCACTGTCTTTACTGCTTCTTGTAGTTATCCCACGTTATGTTTATTATGCAATAAACGGGATTTCATTTAGTTTACAAAATGAGTTTATCTGCTATATCTGGAGCCATTTATACATAAACGAAAGCAAGTTTCTTGGCTACATGCAGCACCTTATTATGAAGAAATCAAGTTTATCAGCTATATCCGGCATCCTTTTGTAACCAAAATCATGTTTATCAACTACATCTGGCACCATTTATCCAGGCATCCTTTTTACATGTATGTTGTTGAGCCAGATATAAGTGTTGTGGCTTTTTCCCTTCAGGAGCACCGTGGCTGCATACAGCTGCAGGTCCTGCAACCTTTGTGTAGATAAAGCATCTGGTTTATTAACACCTGCAATGAAAAATATAAAAAGGGATCACAGGCAAGGTATAATTAGCAGAAACAACACAATATAAATGGGACTATATAAAAAAATGGACATATAACAACATTTGCAAAAATACTAAATATGCATTTATTAGTAAAAATAAGTAAACAGTCATGAAAAACTGCACATTATGTGTGAAATAGACGTACATAAATATATACACTATAACTGCTATAAGGCTGACTCAACTTGTGAAGTAGGACAGAGCTCGCCCAAGAGCCCCATCATAAATTACAGTCTATCATTGAAATGGATCATATGCAACAGGAATATTTTAAGGCTTAAAGGACAACTGTAGCATGAGGGATATGAAGGCTGCCATTTTTATTTCCCTTTAAGTAATACCAGTTGCCTGGCTGTTCTGCTGATCCTCTGCCTCTAAATTAGCTACGTGCTTGTTTCTGGTGTTATTCAGACACTACTGCAGCCCAATAGATCAGGAAGGATGCCAGTCAACGGGTATTGTTTAAAAGGAAATAAATATGGCTGCCTTCATATTCCTCTCACTTCAATTGTCCTTTCAGGAAGTCCCAAAAGGTGCAAATGCTCAACAATTGAATGAGACAGTTTCAAAGAAAGAAGTACTTGTCAACTGACATTGCAAATCCATGGAAATGGTTAAAGTGAATCCGAGATAAACTTTTACTCATTGCATAATTGTGTTCCTTTCATATAGTTTATAGGGCATTCCTCAAGCCAAATACTTTTTTTGTTTTGTTTTAATATTCTAATTCCCTATAAACTAAACGCGCCACACCCACAGCTTTTCAGAGAGCCTTGGCATTTTCAAAAAGTAGCAAGGGCTTACAGGAGCTCAGTCTGGGCAGGAGGAGGAGGAGGTTACTAGCCATTGATTTCAGAGGCAGAGGGGAGGAGGGAGGAGGAGAGGGGACTGAATTTACACAGAGGCAAGCTGATAGCATCTCTTGAGAGCAGCATGTGACAAACAGAACATGGCCGCTCTTGTATCACAGGAAAAAATAATCATATTCTGTTGAAGCTGTTTGCAGCTAGATATGCTGTGTAAACTATCTAAGTTTTAGGTAACATATATAGACAAGTTACAGTTAGTTTTTCATCGCGGATCTGCTTTAACACTTGGCTAGTGCAGTTTCCATAAATGTAGAGGCATGTCTTGTTTTCCATATCGGTCACACAATCGCAGAGAATCATGGTAACTCAGTCCGGAGCAATACTACACTCAGTTTCAGTGCTAGAGCTCAATATAAGTAAACCATCCAATATGGATTGCAGAAGAAAGTCCAATATGGACAGTATAGCAAGTATTAGGTCTCACCAATAGTGTTCATGAGCTTGTAATCCAGTAATGAGCTTGTAATCTCTTTCACATCACTCTAATTGAAACCACACACCCCAACCAATCGGATGCTTTTGATCGTCTAAACAAACGGGAAATGTACTGGATCCAAATACTAAAAACCCCCTCACTCCAGATGGCCTAAATGAGCAGCTGGAGAAAATTTACTAATCAAAACCATCGCTATTTATTTTACAAGTCGCCTCTTATCATCTTTTTTTTATAGGTTTTATTTGTAATTTTTATTGTTTTCATGATTCTGTACTTCGTACAATTGTATTGTGCATTTTATGTTACTGTACTTGATCCTTATCTGTATTATTGATACATTTTATCATGATACTGTTGGCAGAATGAGGCTTGCCCTTGGGGACATCCTGTATATAATTTTCCACACTGATGCACTTTATGTATATAGAATAATCTCTGCATGACCATTTTCATTTTTATCCTTATCACGCTCGGCCATTCTCGGTGCAGTTAGTAACCCCCAATTATATGCAGATGTCCAGGATTTGATGCAAGTGATGTTTATTTACAGTGAAAAGTACATGCAATGTTCAAAGCAGGGTTTCCAGGACATAATGCAGGAACAGGTTTTGCAACATAAGTTCAAGAACAAAATGCAGGAATATTACCCAGAGACTGGCAAATGGATACAAGTCCAGGAACAGATATGTAGGTTGCACTGTGAACGGATATATAGGTTATACAAGGAACAAGCATTCAGGTAATCCAGGAGCAGGTATACAGGTTAACCAGGAACACGCATTCAGGCAAGTAATCCAGGTACTCAGGACATAAACAGGAACACAGGCTTAGAATCCGAACACTCGGAACCGGAACAAGGATACAGGAACTCAAGACATGACACTAGATACTTGAATCAGCTATCAGGGAAAGCTGAAGGCTAACTGCACTGAGCTAGGCTTAGACAATACAATGCAACAGCAAAGCCTGCTGGGAACTCAGGATGCTAAATGCTTCCACTAATTGAGCAGTTACCCTGCAGGTGATGGAACACTCCGAAGCATATGCAAATAGGATGAGCCCTAGCTGATGTCTGCAGTCGCAGAGAGCCCCGACACATGCATATGCAAAAGATGAAATTCATTGCTAGCTTATCGCTGCAATAACAGGCAGACCCGAGAATCCTTACAATCCTACTTTATTTTTATTTCTATAATAATCTGGATCATATTTGTATTATTTTAATGTATATTTACATATGTATTTATTTTAGGTTTATGTTTTTACTTCCAAATATGCAATGCCCTAAACCAGACCCATCATCTACATGATTTTATTACACACCAATTTCGATTGAGGTTCATTCTGACCATTGAAAAATTTGATTAGGGACATTTCCTCATGTTGTCCACTAGATGGCACCAAAGTACTATCTTGTACAAAAACCGCCAAATGTCAAATATATAAGAATTATGACATACAATTTATCCCCTTGTAATAATTTTGTTATATTTCTTAGCCTGTTTTAGGCCTGACACTTCATTTACTGAATATTCTACAGTGCGCAAGCGCTGCCCTTATACACCGCGAACCATGTGTCAGGGGCCTGAACGGAGAAACAGGGTTTGACCACAGTTTGCAGCATACAGACACTGGAACCAGGAATTAAGGTGCAAAAATAATGTTTTATTGCAAATGCAATAATGCCAGCATACATACAAGCGTGAATGTAAATACCATACCACATATGCACAGCACACAATATATACACAAATAACCCGGGAAGCAGTGACAAAATATATATATAACACCTAACTATCTAACTATCTATTTACAAACGGTGTGCACGAGATATATATGTACAAGCAATGATATACAACAATGCGGTATCAAAAGGAGCAGGCAAAGACAGGTCAAAACGGAATAAAGTCAGCAACAGGTAATCAGATACATACAAGGTACAGAGGAGTAAGCATAAGCAGAGTCAGGACAAGCAGAGGTTCAGTAGCAGATAATCAGATCACAGGGCAGGGTACAAGAAACCAGGTATCAGGAACAGGGGTGACCAGAGACTCAGACCTGTAACAAGGAAGTTCTGGCAATGACTTGCAGGAAGAGGCAGACTTATATAGTCCATGTAATAGGAAGCATCTGGTGGTAATTGCTCAGAGACACATTAGAGGCCTCTGCAGGCCATACAAAGAACTGCAAGTCCTTAAATGTGATGATAAACCACCTGCTGGTGGATAGTGGAAGTCCAGGGCAGTCCAACTCAATACCACCACCAGCAGGCAGGAGATGATACAATATGAATCCTAACACCATGCCCTTTACAAACATGGATACAGCGGCCGCTTAGAAGCGACCGCTTATGAGCATGGACAACGCGGCCGTAAGCACGCGACCGCACATGATGTCACTGAATGCGACCAAAGGGTCGCAATGTTCGGCGGGATGGAGTCATGAATCCCAACTCTCTCATTGGTTAATAGACATTGCTATCTGCTATTTAGAGAGCTGATACACAGCACCAAGGTACAGAGGGACCTGGTGCATCCCTGACCATTCACTGGTAAGCTCATAAATAGTTTTACCGTATTACTTTCTGGTTCTGTTTATCTTTTACTTGGTCTCTTAAACTTTGTTTATTTTAAACCCATTGCTCTGTTTATCTGTTACTTTGTCTCTTAAACTTTGTTTATTTTAAACCCATTGCTCTGTTTATCTGTTACTTTGTCTCTTAAACTTTGTTCATTTTAAAGTGGGATTTTCACCATAAAAACACATTTTAACAGGTCTGAGTGTATTAAGTGATAAAGGTGCTAATTCTGCATTCAAAACTTACAAAACTTTTTCTGTTATGATCTGGAGTTATCACATATTTTAGGAGCACTGGTCCTTTAATATTCGTTGCCAAACAATTGCATTCTGGGGGTTCTTTTTATCTATAATCTATTCCTCCTCTTCCCTTTATTTCCCTGCCTAGCTGACTATCTAAAACCTGATCCCCTGCTCACTTGTGTTTACAAGCAAGGCTGAAGTGACTCAGCGATTGGAGGAGAAAAGGAAAAATAAGTTAAGGGAAGAATGACATCAGTATTTAGCCTTAGCTGTGGACCAAAGACATGGCCCCCACCAGGAACAGAATTCTCTTAATTTACTATATAAAATTCACTGAAATCAAAACGTGGATAGTACAATACATCTGTTATGTAAGTAGATCAAGTATTTATCTACTTATATATGTGTTTTTTTTTCCTGGCATAGTATGGCTGATCCTACTGCTTTAAACATATTGCCTATTAGAAGGTACTCATAGTCTTGGCTCTATTCCCTCTTCCCCTGTCACAAGCAGAGAGTGTACTATCACATGATCAATTT
This sequence comes from Hyperolius riggenbachi, assembly GCF_040937935.1. Classification (NCBI taxonomy): domain Eukaryota; kingdom Metazoa; phylum Chordata; class Amphibia; order Anura; family Hyperoliidae; genus Hyperolius; species Hyperolius riggenbachi. The sequence goes on from NC_090655.1 coordinate 217,653,687, forward strand.
GTTTTTTCTTTTACTTAATCCTCAGTCCCTTGTCAATACCCTAACCTAGGGTCACTAAATATCCCCACATACACTCTGCACAGCATGTTAGCTTTCTACAGCCATACTACAGCACAGCACTAACACTGAGGTCTATATAAAGGATTATCACTTTATAATACAGTAATGGTATATATACAGCATATAAACCTGATGATGTACAATCGCGCAATATATGAACAATATTATTATTATTATTGATAGTGGATGGATCTGATGCAACCCTTTTGTCTCTGGTTTTCAGTTATATGCTCCTTTTTTATTGCTTGAAGATGCAGGACTATACCTGTGAAACGCATTGCAACACTTTTTGGAGTATATCAATAAATGCATGTCTTTTGAAATTGACGGTTTTTGTGTCAGCTTTTAGGAGATAAGTACAAAGCTGCCTTCCAAGCATTAACTATTTTAGCCTGTTTTATTCTTTTCGTGCCTCTGTTCACAACATAGAATACTTGTAATCCAGTAGTTATAGACTGCAGCAGGCTGGACCAATGAAATAGATGGGAGCCCATGTAGCAAGGGGCAAGGTCGGGCTCAGAGTCAGCCGAAGATATAGCGGATAAGCCGCAGTGTAGAGATCGACATGCTTCGCTGCATCCCGCAGCATTATGGAGACACATGCAGCACAGAATTAGGCTTATGTACCAATATTAATCTCATCATGTCAGCTCAGCTCAGGGACTTTAATGCTTTACAAACCAATGCACTGATCTGTGTAAATATGCTACCATGTGTAACTAACAAAAAATGGTAAATAACACTTCTGCCCAGAACATTCCCCATACCCAGTGCAATAATAGAGCTTCTCACCAGTGATGAGAGAGGGATAAGGGAAACTGAACCGGGATGTTATTGGCTGCTGTATCCGCACTGCTCCCCATCCTCCCTACTTCTGGCCAAGTCAGGTAACTGGAGAGCAGTATGCCGTGGCCAGTTCAGGTTCTATAAAGATGAAGCTATATTATGCTTTCCGTTACTTATCATCAGTGTGAGATGTTTCATGTCGAACCAGGCTTGATTTACGACTAAAACATTTCCCACACTCTGCACATGAATAGGGCTTCTCGCTAGTGTGAGTTTTCTTATGATCGGCAAGATGTGATTGACGAGCAAAACATTTCCCACACTCATTACATGAATAAGGCCTCTCACCAGTGTGATATCTCTCATGTCTGGCAAGGTGTGATTTCTGTACAAAACATTTCCCACACTCAGCACATGTATAAGGTTTCTCCCCAGAGTGTAACTTCTGATGTGCGACAAAGGCTGATTTATATCCAAAACATTTCCCACACTCACTGCATTTATATGGCTTCTCCCCTGTGTGAGATTTATCATGTTTGCCAAGTGTTCCTTTATCTCTAAAACATTTCCCACACTCAGCACATGAATATGGTTTCTCACCAGTGTGTACTCTCTCATGTACAACAAGACCTAATTTCTGTCGAAAACATTTCCCACACTCAGCACATGAATATGGCTTCTCACCATTGTGAGATCTCTCATGACGGACAAGCACTGATCTATGTACAAAACATTTCCCACACCCAGCACATGAATATGGCTTCTTCACAGTATGAGATGTCTTATGATTGGAAAGCTGAGATGTATATGCAAAACATTTCCCACATTCAGCACATGAATAAGGCATCTTACCAGTGTGAGATATCTCATGCCTGATGAGGTATGATTTATGAGCAAAACATTTCCCACACTCAGCACATGAATATGGTTTTTCACCAGTGTGTAGTGTCTCATGTACGACAAGACTTGATCTATATGTAAAACATTTCCCACACTCAGCACATGAATAGGGCTTCTCACCAGTGTGATATCTCTGATGTTCAACAAGATGATATTTACGTTTAAAACATTTCCCACATTCAGCACATGAATAGGGCCTCTCACCGATGTGAGACAATTCATGTGTTACAAGCTGTGTTTTCTGTATAAAGCTTTTCCCACACTTAGGACATACAAATGGCTTCTCACCAGTGTGAAGTCTTTCATGTTTAACAAGGCTTCCTTTATCTCCAAAACATTTCCCACACTCACTGCATGAATATGGCTTCTCACCTGTGTGTACTCTCTCATGTATGACAAGACTTGATTTCTTTCTAAAACATTTCCCACACTCAGAACATGAATAGGGCTTCTCGCCAGTGTGATATCTCTCATGTTCAAAAAGATGATATTTACGTTTAAAACATTTCCCACACTCAGCACATGAATAGGGCCTCTCACTGATGTGAGACAATTCATGTGTTACAAGCTGTGTTCTCTGTATAAAGCTTTTCCCACACTTAGGACATACAAATGGCTTCTCACCAGTGTGAAGCCTTTCATGTGTAACAAGGCTTCCTTTATCTCGAAAACATTTCCCACACTCACTGCATGAATATGGCTTCTCACCTGTGTGAGATTTATTATGTTTAGCAAGCGCTCCCTTATCTCTAAAACATTTCCCACACTCAGCACATGAATATGGCTTCTCACCAGTGTGTACTCTCTCATGTACGACAAGATTTGATTTCTGTTGAAAACATTTCCCACACTCAGCACATGAATATGGTTTCTCACCATTGTGAAATCTCTCATGATTCACAAGCCTTGATTTACGTGCAAAACATTTCCCACACTCAACACATGAATAGGGCTTCTCACCAGTGTGATGTCTCTTATGTACAACAAGGGTTGCTTTATCTCTAAAACATTTCCCACACTCAACACATGAATATGGCTTCCCACCAGGATGTAATCTCTCGTGTCTGACAAGTTCTGATTTCTGTATAAAGCTTTTCCCACACTTAGAACATGAATAAGGTTTCTCACCAGTGTGAGATCTCTCATGTAAGACAAGATGTGTTTTCTGTCTATAACTTTTCCCACACTCAACACATGAATATGGCTTCTCACCAGTGTGGGTCCTCTCATGTCTGACAAGCTCTGATTTCTGCATAAAACATTTCCCACACTCAGAACATAAATGTGGTTTCTCACCAGTGTGATATCTTTCATGTCTGATAAGAACTGATTTCCTAGCAAAACTTTTCCCACACGTGGAACATGAATAAGATCCTCCAGAAGGGGGAGAGCTGTGCTGGGTATGAAGCCCCCCAGGATTAGACAGGTGAAGGGAGCCTTGGGTAATATTCAGGATAACCAGGGTAGGTGCAGGAAACACTTGTCCAATGACAACACCAGTCACCGAACAGTCTGTGGATACAGGGAGGCGAGTCTCTGAGAGGTTCCTGATGCAAGGACTCCATGCTGCAAATAGAGAAACATCATCACTTCCTGTTAGAGAATTCTGAGGGAGAAAGAATTATCTTTAGAGATGGTCAGTGAGCTGCTGATAATTCCAGGTTGATGCAAACTTTATGTAGATTAGAAATGGACCAGATGCAGCAGCTTCATGGCTTGGCATATAGTTATCATGCATTCTGCACCATCTCAGAGTTATTTGCATGCCACTGACTATCCCTATGCCTAAAGCATTGGCCATACATAGAATTACAGTAAATTGTACAGCTTTATGAGACAATGGAAGAAATGTTTTACTCTTGTGACAACAGACCTACAGTGGTGTGAAAAACGATTTGCCCCCTTCCTGATTTCTTATTCTTTTGGATGTTTGTCACACTTAAATGTTTCTGCTCATCAAAAACTGTTAACTATTAGTCAAAGATAACATAATTGAACACAAAATGCAGTGTTAAATAATGGTTTTTATTATTAAGTGAGAAAAAAAACTCAAAACCTACATGGCCCTGTGTGAAAAAGAAATTGCCCCCTGAACCTAATAACTGGTTGGGCCACCCTTAGCAGCAATAACTGCAATCAAGCGTTTGCAATAACTTGCAACGAGTCTTTTACAGCGCTCTGGAGGAAGTTTGGCCCACTCATCTTTGCAGAATTGTTGTAATTCAGCTTTATTTGAGGGTTTTCTAGCATGAACCGCCTTTTTAAGGTCATGCCACAACATCTCAATAGGATCCAGGTCAGGACTTTGACTAGGCCACTCCAAAGTCTTCTTTTTGTATTTCTTCAGCCATTCAGAGGTGGATTTGCTGGTGTGTTTTGGGTCATTGTCCTGCTGCAGCACCCAAGAACACTTCAGCTTGAGTTGACGAACAGATAGCCGGACATTCTCCTTCAGGATTTTTTGGTAGACAGTAGAATTCATGGTTCCATCTATCACAGCAAGCCTTCCAGGTCCTGAAGCAGCAAAACAACCCCAGACCATCACACTACCACCACCATATTTTACTGTTGGTATGATGTTCTTTTGCTGAAATGCTGTGTTACTTCTACGACAGATGTAACAGGACACGCACCTTCCAAAAAGTTCAACTTTTGTCTCGTCGGTCCACACGGTATTTTCCCAAAAGTCTTGGCAATCATTGAGATGTTTTTTAGCAAAATTGAGACGAGCCTTAATGTTCTTTTTGCTTAAAAGTGGTTTGCGCCTTGGATATCTGCCATGCAGGCTGTTTTTGCCCAGTCTCTTTCTTATGGTGGAGTTGTGAACACTGACCTTAATTGAGGCAAGTGAGGCCTGCAGTTCTTTAGATGTTGTCCTGGGGTCTTTTGTGGCCTCTCTGATGAGTTTTCTCTGCGCTCTTGGGGTAATTTTGGTCGGCCGGCCACTCCTGGGAAGGTTCATCACTGTTCCATGTTTTTGCCATTTGTGGATAATGGCTCTCACTGTGATTCGCTGGAGTCCCAAAGCTTTAGAAATGGCTTTATAACCTTTACCAGACAGATAGATCTCAATTACAGTACTTTTGTTCTCATTTGTTCCTGAATTTCTTTGGATCTTGGCATGATGTCTAGCTTTTGAGGTGCTTTTGGTCTACTTCTCTGTGTCAGATAGCTCCTATTTAAGTGATTTCTTGATTGAAACAGGTGTGGCAGTAATCAGGCCTGGGGGTGACTACAGAAATTGAACTCAGGTGTGATAAACCACAGTTAAGTTATTTTTTAACAAGGGGGGCAATTACTTTTTCACACAGGGCCATGTAGATTTGGTGGTTTTTTTCTTACTAAATAATAAAAACCATCATTTAAAACTGCATTTTATGTTCAATTATGTTATCTTTGACTAATAGTTAACGGTTTTTGATGAGCAGAAACATTTAAGTGTGACAAACATGCAAAAGAATAAGAAATCAGGAAGGGGGCAAATAGTTTTTCACACCACTGTATATGTACTTATAGCACGACATCTGTGTTATGTGTGTAGATTCATTTGGTTTCATACATTATTATTGCCATTGTATATTAGTGTCACTCATATTATACCCCTTGTAAATGTACCATTGTCTCCCTCTTGTTTCTAATTGTGCAAATAAAGATATAGTGACAAGGGGTGAAAGAGCGAGAATCATATTTGATCTTGCAGTGAATTGGGATTTTCTTGCTCTACACAAATTTTCGAGAGACAGGCCTTTTTCGCCTTGCAGTTGAACGTTCACAGGCAAACACAAGAAGTAGTAATGAGGCCATGTTTTGGCAGAAAGCGTATAATGCATTTACAGGAGCAAATCATTTGATTCCAGGATGCACTGCAAGAGCCAGGAGATCTCACCCCATGCAATAAATAGAGGGGCAGAGAGAAGGATTTCCTCATTCCTGTGCTGTTCTCATGATAGTCAGAGCTAGTGAGAGCTTAGGGAGATAGCTGGGTATGATTCAGGTATAGATTCAGGGACAGTGTAGGAATGCTGTAGGCCTGTGTACTAGTCTGTGACTGTGTGTGAGAGGGTTTATTACAGCTGCCAGCACATTTGCTCTTATGTTGAGTACGGTCTGTGGAAGGCTTTACCTATTCATGCAGCACACTTATATAGTCACTTACATTGTGTGCTCTGTAATGTGACACCAGCTATACTATCCATCCAGTAGACTTGCACTATAACATTGTGTGTACTGTGACACAGGCTATACTATCCATCCAGTAGCCTTGCACTGTATAATTGTATGTACTGTGGCAGAGGCTATACTATCCATCCAGCAGACATGCACTGTAACATTGTGTGCACTGTACAGGCTACACTATCCATCCAGCAGACATGCACTGTAACATTGTGTGCATTGTAACACCGGCTATACTATCCATCCAGGAGGCTTGCACTGTAAAATTGTGTGCACTGTGGCACAGGCTATACTATCCATCCAGCTGACTTGCACTGTAACATTGTGTGTACTGTGACACAAGCTATACTCTCCATCCAGCAGACTTGCACTGTAACATTGTGTGCACTGTGACACAGGCTATACTAGCCATCCAGCAGACTTGCACTGTAGCATTGTGTGTACTGTGACACAGGCTATGCAATCCATCCAGCAGACTTGCACTGTAACATTGTGTGCACTGTGACACAGGCTATACTATCCATCCAGCAGACTTGTACTGTAACATTGTGTGCACTGTGACACAGGCTATACTATCCATCCAGCAGAATTGCACTGTAACATTGTGTGCACTGTGGCACAGGCTATACTATCCATCCAGCAGAATTGCACTGTAACATTGTGTGCACTGTGACACAGGCTATACTATCCATCCAGCAGACTTGTACTGTAACATTGTGTGCACTGTGGCACAGGCTATACTATCCATCCAGCAGAATTGCACTGTAACATTGTGTGCACTGTGACACAGGCTATACTATCCATCCAGCAGACTTGCACTGTAACATTGTGTGCACTGTGACACAGGCTATACTATCCATCCAGCAGACTTGCACTGTAACATTGTGTGCACTGTGGCACAGGCTACACTATCCATCCAGTAGCCTTGCACTGTAACATTGTGTGTACTGTGACACAGGCTATTCTATCCATCCAGCAGACTTGCACTGTAACATTGTGTGTACTGTGACACAGGCTATACTATCCATCCAGCAGACTTGCACTGTAACATTGTGTGCACTGTGACACCGGCTATACTATCCATCCAGCAGACTTGCACTGTAACATTGTGTGCACTGTGACACAGGCTATACTATCCATCCTGCAGACTTGCACTGTAACATTGTGTGCACTGTGACACAGGCTATACTATCCATCCAGCAGACTTGCACTGTAACATTGCGTGTACTGTGACACAGGCTATACTATCCATCCAGCAGACTTGCACTGTGACATTGTGTGCACTGTGGCACAGGCTACACTATCCATGCAGCAGACTTGCACTGTAACATTGCGTGTACTGTGACACAGGCTATACTATCCATCCAGCAGACTTGCACTGTAACATTGTGTGCACTGTGACACAGGCTATACTATCCATCCAGCAGACTTGCACTGTAACATTGTGTGTACTGTGACACAGGCTATACTATCCATCCAGCAGACTTGTACTGTAACATTGTGTGTACTGTGGCACAGGCTATACTATCCATCCAGCAGACATGCACTGTAGCATTGTGTGTACTGTAATACTGTGATAATGGGACACATTGTGTCTGAAACGTGTAAAGTGCTCAGACACCACTTGATTCGTATCTTGGGCTCTAATGGCTGTCTTATGAGAAGACGGCCTTTCTTTCAACATCCAGCCAGGTGCCAGGTTGCCTGCATTCGTGTAAATCTGCGACTTCCGGTGCTTGGAGCATCTCTGTTGCTTAGTTACAGTGAGGTGATTCCGCAATTGGCCTATGGATTCATGCACGTCATGAGACACGTAATGCACATACACAGATGTTGTCTCTGATGGCCTGCAGTGGCAATGCTGGCCCATTTCTTGTGGTCAGATGCTCTAGCGGGGACCTGAGGTGGAAGCTCGGTGGCCAGGTCTGATTAATCTCTTAAAGACCACGTCACGCCAATTAGCGTGAATGCGGTGGCAGCCCCAGGACCACCTAACACCAACTGGTGTCAAGTCATCTGGCTTTGCAGGAGATTGCATGCGCTAATGCGCGTGCAGCTCCGCTCTGTCATCAGTCTCCCAGTGGCCGCTGCTAGGAGACTGTTAGAGGGCGAAACTACTGTCTATTTACATTGGACAGCGCTGCAATCTATAGCAGCACTGTACTGGGGACAGCTGTGTCACTCTGCTGTCCCCTGGCCAATGCCTATATGACAGCCGATCACAGGCTGGTAAAAGTAACTCGCATGCTACTGTAAACAATCTGTGTACAGTAATGTTCAGTGACCATTATCAGCTTATTACAGGCCAGTAACACTCATTCTCCCCTACTGTAACCAATCTGTGTACAATAATGTATAGTGACCATTTTCTGTTTATTACAGGCTGGTAACACTAGTCACCCGCTCCTGTAACCAATCTGTGTACAATAATGTTCAGTGATCATTATCAGCTTATTACAGGCAGTAACATTAAGTCACTTCTGTCACTTCTCACTCTGATTGCACATAGATGTCCCAACATCCGATGCCACAATCTATATGCCAGCCAGCTGAAATTTGGTTAAACAAGAAGATCAGTGGAGTGCGCACACAAACACACACACGGACACTGTGAACACTGCCATAACATCTCCAGACAGTAGGATGGATTGATAATGTCTATATATGAGATATAAACCCACTATGTACATAGGGAATGTGAGAAGTAATAGGGGTGTGATGTGTGTAAAGTGGCTGCAACGTATGCCTGTAATGAGCTATATACACACTATGTACACAGGGAATGTGAGGAGTAATAGGGGTGTGATGTGTGTAATGTGACGGACTAGTGTGCCTGTAATGAGGTATATACACACTATGTACACAGGGAATGTGAGAAGTAATAGGGGTGTGATGTGTGTAATGTGACTGCACAGAATGCCTGTAATGAAGTATAAACATACTATGTACACAAGGAACGTGAGAAGTAATAGGGGTGTTATGTGTGTAATGCGACTGCACAGTGTGCCTGTAATGAGGTATAAAACACACTATGCACAGAGTGAATGTGAGAAGTAATAGGGGTGTGATGTGTGTAATGTGGCAGCACAGTATGCATGTAATGAGGTATAAACACACTATGTACACAGGGAATGTGAGAAGTAAACTGGTTATCACTCCCAAATGTGCTAAGTAGGTTAGCACGCTTTTGTGAATCAAGCCCTATGTACACAGGGAATGTGAGATTTAATAGAGGTGTGATGTGTGTAATGTGACTGCACAGTATGGGCCTGATTCCCAAAGCGGTGCTAACAGTTAGCACCCTGGTGAAAAGCCCTTTATCACGCCTAAACTCAGTTTAGGCGTGATAAGTTTAGGTGTGATAAGTTTAGGTGTGATAAGTTTAGGCATGATAAGTTTAGGTGTGATAAGTTTAGGCATGATAAGTTTAAGCACCAACTGCGTTAGCACCGCAATGCACAGCTGATCAAAAGTTTTGCGCTAGCAAAGTCTGGTGCACTTCGCATAGAGTTTAATGGCGCTGCTTTGCGTGCGGGACTTTGCACGCTATCTACACTTATCTAAACTTAGCATGCCTAAACTTATCACACCTAAACGTATCACACCTAAACTTATCACGCCTAAACTGGCTTTTCACCAGCGTGGTGCAATGGTTATCACGCCTAAAGTCTCTAACTGGATTAGCACCGCTTTGTGAATCGAGCCCTATGTCTGTAATAAGGTATGAACACACTATGGGCTCGATTCACAAAGCGGTGCTAATCCGGTTTAGGTGTGATAAGTTTAGGCATGATAAATTTGGATACGTTTAGATCGCGCGCAAAGTCCCGCACGCAAAGCAGCGCCATTAAACTCTATGCGAAGTGCCCCAGACTTTGCTAGCGCAAAACTTTTGATCAGCTGTGCACTGCGGTGCTAACCCAGTTGGTGCTTAAACTTATCACGCCTAAACTTATGATGCCTAAACTGAGTTTAGGCGTGATAAGGGGCTTTTCACCAGGGTGCTAACTGTTAGCACGCTTTTGTGAATCAAGCCTTATGTACACAAGGAATGCGAGGAGTAATAGGGATGTGATGTATAATGTGACTGCACAGTGTCTCTGTAATAAGCTACGAGGGTTGAATGAAAAGTAATGCCTCCACCTCCATAACTTTAGTTTGGATGGGAATATTTTAATAAATCAAACACAGAAATAATTCTTAGAATGTGATCTTTAATATTCCATATTCACTTTTCCACATAATCGCCAGACAATTGGATACATTTCTGCCAACAAGTTTCCTGAAGTAGTCTCGAAAGAAGTCGACACTCTGTTTCCGCAACCAGCTTCTCACAGTTCTCTCAACTTCTTCATCGGAAGCGTAATGATGTCCCCGAAGACTTTCTTTCATTATCGGGAACAGATGGAAGTCATAAGGCGCCACATCTGGACTGTATGGAGGATGCCGTACGGTGGTGAGGTTCAGTCTCTGCAGTTCTGCTGTGGTGGCATTTGATGTGTGTGGTCTGGTATTGTCATGCTGCAGGAAAACATTTTTCTTTTCCTTTCGGACTCTTGTCAGCCGCCGTTTCAAAGTTCGCAGCGTTGTGATGTACCGCACCGAATTGACTGTTGTTCCACGTTCAAGGAAATCAACATGGATAACACCATCTGCATCCCAAAACACTGTTGCCATGATTTTCCCAGCTGAAGACTGTGTCTTGAATTTCTTTTTCTGGGGCGAATCTTTGTGTCGATATTCCATGGACTGACGTTTAGTCTCCGGGTTGTAATAATGTACCCACGTTTCGTCTCCTGTCACAATTGCATGGAGAAAGGCGTCACCTTCATTCTCGTAACGCAACAGGAATTCCTTGCAAATTTCGAGTCTGTGTGTTTTCATTTCAGGCGTCAGCATCCTGGGTACCCATCATGCACAGATCTTCCTATAGCCAAGCAAAGCAATAATGTGACCCACACGTTCTTGTGAAATGCCAATTATGCTTGCAATTTCCCTCTGAGTGATACGGCGATCGTCCTGAATCAGTCTGTCAACTTTTTGCCTGTAAACTGTGTGGTTGCTGTCACAGGATGTCCAATTCTTTCTTTGTCCCGCAAGTCAGGTGTTCTCACCTCAACATCTTTAAATTTACTGGCCCAACGACGCACAGTACTCACATGAATACAACCACCATGAACAGCTTTCATTCTCTGGTGAATCTCCTTTGGCGTGACACTTTCTGCTGTCAGGAATTCAATAACAGTACATTGCTTAAATCGCATTGACCGACCTTCTGCGCAGGGTTCCATACTTTGCAATGCAACAACACAACCGTCCACGTATAAATATAATTTAGTGGTTGACTCTCAGAATTGGAAAGTGCTCGCTTGAGCAGCATACTTCTCAATAATCCATCACCTCCCCCTCTCTACAAAACAGAATGTACACCAGAGACATCAGAATGTTTGTACTGTTAGTAAACAGTCACCAACACAATAATGAGAATTTTAAATGATGAATGAGGCCAGTCTGTGAGCAGTGACAAATAATAACTAAAATATATTCAATATTTAATGTTAATTACCATATTTTTCAAACTATAAGATGCACCTTTTCTCACACAAAAGTGAGGGGAAAAGTCAGTGTCTCTTATAGTCTAAATTATACAATTTGGACAGATGCCAGGAGTCCCCCAAAAATACCTGCTGCAGAACTTCCAATCAAGGCCCCCTATAGCTCTGCTTTATAACTGGTGCCAATGGTCTCATGGGTGGGTCCATGGCACTGTCATTGGAGCCAATCCCTGCACTTGACAATACCAGTAATCTATCAGATGTCAGTGGGTATGACTGGCCCCAATGACAGTGCCGTGGTCTTGCGCCAAACCATCAGCACCAGTTAAAAAGGATCACTATCATGATTAATGTTACCAGCAGTAGCATTTTACTGGCACATAAGAAGCTGGGGATATGCTAAAAGGCTGTGGGGGACATTAGCGGCTTCCCACACAGCTGCTTTATCTCCCGATACTCTTCGATGCTGATCACGGCACATTGAGAGGATTACTATGCCTGTATCACCCCTTCCCTGGCCCGTGAAATCACGCGAGGCTGCAGCTTCAGCTGCCCAACTAGGCCGCACTTTGCTGGATTGGTCCGATCATCCTTGCAACCCTGCAAACTCATCCCAGGGACACCTACAGAGCCTCCTATGGTACCCAATTCTGCTGCTGATCTATCTGGAGGTAATGGACCTAAATAATATGTTGCATGTGGTTAAGGGTTATTGAGTGGTTAGTGTGTTAGTGAAGGGTTAGTGTAGTGCAGTGCAGCTGATGGTGCACCAGGGGTTAATGTAGGGTAGCTGTTGAGACAGCAGGGGTTATTGTAGCTAGTGGGGCAGCAGGGGTTAGCGTAGCTGTTGAGTCAGCAGGGGTTAGTGTAGCTAGTGGGGCAGTAGAGGTTGGTGTAGAGTAGTTAGTGTAGCTGTTGAGGCAGCACGGCTTAGCTTAGCTTAGACAGAGAAAGTTTGGGGGAGAAAGTACACAAGATGCCCCTACACTATGGCAGCACCCAGGTTTAGCAATTTTTCAGCCTGATTTTTGTCCTCTAAACCTAGGTGTGTCTTGTGGTCCGGAGCATCTTCAAGTCTGAAAAAATGGTACCCACCTGTTCTGGTCTCTGTAAGAGGGTCCTCCTCTATAGTTGTTCCCATCATGTCACCCACTTCTGCAGACAGATGACCTCTCTTCACATACTTCTCTTCTTCTTCCTCTTTACTTGTTCCTATTATGTCACCCTCCTCTGCAGATAGCTGATCACTCCTCACATACATCTCCTTTTCTTCTTCTTCCTCTTTAATTGTCCTCATCATGTCACCCTCCTCTGCAGACTGCTGATCACCCCTCACATCTTTCTCTTCTTCTTCCTCTTTATTTGTCCTCATCATGTCACCGTCCTCCACAGACTGCTGATCACCCCTCACATCTGTCTCTTCTTCTTCCTCTTTATTTTTCCTCATCATGTCACCCTCCTCCATAGACTGCTGATCACCCCTCACATCTGTCTCTTCTTCTTCCCATTTAATTGTCCTCTTCATGTCACCCTCCTCTGCAGACTGCTGATCACCCGTCACACACATCTCTTCTTCCTCTTTAATTACCCTTATTATTAAACCCTCCTCCTTGGACTGCTGATCACCACTCACATATGTATTTTCTTCGTTTTCATCTTTATTTGTCCTTATCAGGTTACTCTCACCCATAGACTGTTGATCACCCCTCACACACGTCTCTTCTTCTTCCTCTTTAATTATGCCCATCATTTCACCATTGTCCATAGACTGATGATAACTCCTCACATACATCTTTTCTTCTTCCTTTTTATTAGTCCTCATTATGTCACCGTCCTCCATAGACTGCTCGTGACTCCTCACATAAGACTCTTCTTCTTCCTCTTTAATTAACCTCATCATGATACCCTCCTCTGTAGATTGCTGACAACTCCTCACATGTGTCTCTTTTTCTTCCTCTTTAATTGTCCTCATTATGTCACCCTTCTTCATAGACAGATGATCATTCCTTACATATGTCTCTTGTTCTTCCTCTTTATTTGCCCCCATCATGTCACCTTCCCCCGCAGACTGCTGATCACTCCTCACATAGGTCTCTCTTTCTTCTTGTTCTTTATTTGTCCTCATCATGTCACCCTTCTCCACAGACTGCTGGTCTCTGAGTTTAGATCTTAGCTCTGGAAAGGATAACAAATTATATCTGTAAAATATTACCATTATTAACCAGAGCACAGAAAAGAACATAATTTGCTAGGGATTGATAATATAAGCTGTGGTATGCTGCACATTCAGTACCACAGTCCTCTCCTCCAGTGTGCCTTGCTCATCATCTGGTGCTTCTCTCCTCCTCTCCATGCACACATTCCTGGGAGGTTACAGCAGTGCCGGCAGCAGTGGATGGATGAGGATGTGAAGAGAGAACAGCTGGAGACAGAGGAAGATAGGAGCAGAGGCCTGAAGCTAATTAACTATACATTATCATTATGGTTCTAGACAGGCATGGGAAAACTTGGCCCTCCAGCTGTTAAGGAACTACAAGTTCCACAATGCATTGCAGGAGTCTGACAGCCTTAGTCATGACTCATAAAGGCAAATGCATTGTGGGACTTTTAGTTCCTTAACAGCTGAAGGGCCAAGTTTGCCCATGTCTGTTCTAGAACCTGATGAACTGGGCAGAGGGGACTGCAGCTCCATATCCTGACCATACATGAGCCCACTTGTTCATTATCTATGAACCCCAAACCCTCCGATAGCCACAGCAACAAACCTCCCAGCTAGGACTGTGCCAATACCAGGACCGAAGCAGCAGAGGCCACCCAACCACTCTCCAGGTGCAGCTTCCATCTTCTCTGCCTATTTTACCAGTCATGCCCCTTGTTACCTGGTTCCACCCCGAGCTGTGACCCAGCGGCCATCATCTTTGTGCAGCCTCCAACCTCTTCCACTGTGGGACTAGTACCAGTGGCTCCTGACTCCAGCTTGGCTTCTTCCTATCAGAGATACAATGTGTCAGGAACCTTGTGTTACCGCTTTCTGCCTGCTGGTGGCAACATGGAGCAGGACTGTCATGGACTTCTATTATTCCACCAGCAGATGGCTCTAAGGACTTTGCATTGTCCTGAAACTCCACCAGCAGGGGGCCTGTTAATTGCATTGTAAGAACTTGCAGTTCTTTGTCTGGCCTGTAGAGGGCTCTAATGGAACTCTCAACACCAGCTGCATCCTGTGTTTGCTATCATATGGACTATTTAAGGACTACCTCTTCCCCCTGCTAATTGCCAGAAATTTGAGCTCCCAGGTCTGAGTTTCTGGACACCCTGGTTCCTGTTCCTTGCCCTGATTCCTGTGTTTATGCCTTCCTGTTGCCGAACCTGTTTATTCTGTCTGAGACCTTGCTTTTGTCTAATCCCTGGTACCGTGCTTCTCTGATAACCTGTTGCTGACCTTACTCTCCTGCTGACTCTGATATTCTGTCTAATCCCTTTTGTACTGTGATTGTGTATATATTTCCTGTATATATTATTGTGCACTTAGATAGATAGTCAGGTGTTGTATATATTTGTCACTGCTTCCCAGGTTATTTGTATATATTGTGTGCTGTGCATATATTTGTATGATATTTGCATTACGCTTGTATGTATGCTTGCATTATTGCATTTGCAATAAATCATTATTTTTGCACCTTATTCCCTGGTTCCAGTGTCTGTATACTGCAAACTGTGGTCAAACCCTGTTCCTCCATTCAGGTTTGTGACACAATGGATTCGGTAATCTGGCAGCTTTATCTGATCTGCTGAAAATGGACACAATGGGCAGATCCTGCTCCTTCATAGCCTCACTTCCAGAGACCTCCACTGATCCGCAACAACTTAATTGTACAACATATTATTGGCTTCCGACATTAATGACTGTTGCTATGAACTGCTGCTAGCAAAAGCTATCAGGGAAAATGTCCTCCTTAAAGCCCCATCTACACCATGGGACATTGAAGCGATCCGGCGGCTCGATTAGCCGCCGGATCACCTCTTCCGCGTGCCCGCCGCGTCCCCGCTCGCCGCGCGTGCGCCGCATTCGATTCCCCGCTCGTCCCCGCCGGCGCCGCTTATCTCCCGCACGATTCCCTGCCATTGTCCCCTCGCGGGGATCGAGCAGGGAATCGGCGGTGCGAAGATCCGTCCTGCCGGATCTTATCAATCGAGCCGCATCAGCGGCTCGATTGATAAGGAGCATCGCAGGCGCATCTACGCGTGTAGATGCGGCTTAAAGCCCCATCTACACCATGGGACATTGAAGCGATCCGGCGGCTCGATTAGCCGCCGGATCGCCTCTTCCGCGTGCCCGCCGCGTCCCCGCTCGCCGCGCGTGCGCCGCATTTGATTCCCCGCTCGTCCCCGCTTATCTCCCGCACGATTCCCTGCCATTGTCCCCTCGCGGGGATCGAGCAGGGAATCGGCGGTGCGAAGATCCATCCTGCTGGATCTTATCAATCGAGCCGCATCAGCGGCTCGATTGATAAGGAGCATCGCGCCCGCAT